>NC_087064.1:28589557-28802145 GCF_963678635.1 Symsagittifera roscoffensis
TATTCTGTATTTTTCAAAAAGCTATCTTGAAAATAGCAAGTAGGTACTTTATTTGCAAAAAAAACCACCTGAAAAATAAGAGAAAACAAATCAAAGTGTCGAGCATGACACGTGACAAAAAAGTTTTTTCGAGATAACTGAAACCCGCAAAATCAGGAGAAAAACTTTTGCTTTTTAAGACAAGATGTCGAACAAGAGTATGAAAAATGGCAGTGTTGACGCGAAAATTGCAATCAAGCAAAGGAGGAGAAGAAATCTTTCGAAACATAACGATTATGCGGCTACAATCATTACCGAACTTATTTCACAAGTTGGAAAAGCTGGGGTTGAGAAAAACAGACCTTCCTGGTGGCGAGGAAGACGCTTCTTCAAGACAGACCAAAATTTTGAAAAGGTCTCTTGTGGGACTGCAAAAATGTATCGTTTTAACTTTAATTTCTTCCGATATAATTTCGAATTTTGTAAAAAAAAAAATTCAATTTTTTCTGAAGAGCTACGAGTTAGGAAAGGGTCTATCCATCTCCGAAGGAGGAAGTATTTTTTCTGCTAAAAAAAAACAATCGTAATAATATCATAATCTATAGCCTTGCCCTGGTTTTAGGAAGGACCTTTGACCTATGGATATTGAGACCGAGCCATGAGCTCACTGATATTGCATGTAACTAGTTAATTTTCATAGATTACGTTCGTTCACTCAATCTTACGAAAAACCACTTTCAATTGGTCCAAACGTTCGTTGACTCAGTCTTTTTAAAGACTACTTTCAAATCGTTTTGGTAGATTTGGTTGAAAAAATTTTGAATCTTGACGCTAGCTACTTTTAGGAAGCTGAAGTTTTACTTTCAGTCGTTTTTTCAATTCCCGGGCGGAAAATATATATATGCGTTTTTGTCGCTCTCTTGGGTGTTTTTCGTAATTTGATGACCGGGTTAAGGCCCTAAATCGGCAGTAGGAGGGTTGGCCCGAAATGCGAAATCCTTCCGGAAACCCTGATTTAGCTTTTTGAACCACTTAGGACCAAAAAATCCCGTTTTATGAAAGATAGAGGAATAGTTGTCGTAACCAGATATAAAAAACCAAGCAAAAACCATGAAACAAACTTCTACCATGAAACAAAAAGACCAAAACAAACAAAAAGAGAAAACATAAAAGTCAGTAATGAAAACTCTTCCTGACGATATGGGAATCAATGTTCCTGTTTGCTGTTGTTTTATATTTTTATTGTAACGATCAGCAGTAGTGGTCTCCTTTTACCTGTACTGTTGAATTATTTGAGTATTTAGACTCGTAAATAGTAATTTTCAATCAAACCGGATGGGTCGAGTGACTGAATAGAATGACATATCCAGCAGTGCAAGGAGAAGCAGGAAGGGTCAAAAAGACAACAACAATCAGTTTTTGGGAGTCGTTAACCAATTTTGTATCATTTGGGGCATAGTAAGTACGATATCAGATAGTGAGGGGATGCAACCGAAAAAATATTTCACTTTGTTGCAAATTTTTGAGTTATCCAGATATCGAACGGAACCGGAGGTGTATAACAATATCAACACTAACCAACAGTTTAAAGATCATTTTTAAAGTCAAAATAAGGATATTCTGACTCCCTCCCCCAGGAAACGCAAGTTTTCAGATATCTCTAATTTTAACACCGGTAAAAAGCGCTAATGTAGCAATAGACATATCGTAAGGTGACTAACACAACTGCATGAAACCAATAAAAATAAACCCCAATATCGTGTGAAGAAAACAAGTGTCGTGATCTGATTTTCAAAATTTTTGAGACCCAAAACGACGCCCAGGAAAAAAAATCAAATTTTTTCTGTTTTTGCAATAAAAGTTACTGATATTGTAATGTCTATTGGTGAATCGTCTAACGTTTTTACCCGTTTAATAGCAACCTTTCAGGTCCTCAAGAAATTGATCAGTCTGTTCTAGAGAATTCAACGATCCACAAGTGTTCAAATTGAATTGTTTTTGGTCAAATTTGTCTTTGGGATTTTTGAGCTCAACTAGTAAAGCTTTCTGAAATCAAAACAAATGTTTCTAAGCCATGATAGTTGAATAACCCAGATAGTTTGAAATTTATCCTGAAAAGTTGAACGTTTTGAATTCAATAGGCTAAAATCAATGCAAAAATCATGCAAAAATTTCAGCTCAAATGCTTTCTTCTGACGGTCAAGCAAGCGACTGCATCTCAGATCTCATTCAATTTTTAATAATCAGCAATCCACGGTTGTGCAAAGCAAACATAATAAATCAACCTTTTTGGACACTTTAATTGATGGCACTTGTTTGCAAACGGACTAGAGAGAAAACAACCAGGCTTCGATTATAGGTTTAATCAAAAATGAGATGACTTTAGTGGGTAAAAAATGCCAAATTGTGATTGTTTTTGAGAAAAAAAGTAGCCAAACGACCTAAAAAAAACTGTAGAAAAGGTTCCATTACAATGTGTACTCTTTCTAAATTTCAATTCTGGTCCTGGTAATCCCTGTAATCTTCTGGTTATCTACTTATTCTTCTGGCATGTGCTATCTAGGCTGATTTTGGATCTGACACAAATATTATGCCAGCTTTTTTTTCTCCGTTCTCTGTTAAGTACCACATTTATTCCATCAATCTTTATTTATTAATTAATTGTGCATAGCAAAAATTTTTCATATATTGGGCTTAGTTATAACGCATTCAGTCAAAATAGTCCTAATTTCAACTTTCCTCGGAACTAAAAAAAACTTTAAATATTTCAGAAGAAAAATTGTTTAACAGTAATTTGATGCGTCACAACCATGAAAACACTCAAAACAGATTTCTATATCCTTTCCTACGATATATCATTTTTGTCAAAATTGAATCGTACTAGACGTATTATCTTTAGAGGCAATGAGGCTATTCAAGAAAAAATCTGGGCTTTAGATCTTTAATTGTTTACCCTGACTGTTCTGACCACTCTTGTACCACAAAAAATACATACCAATTGGTCGCAGTTTGATTCCAAAAACCTCAACATGATGAAATAGTGTCCTCATTTACAGAATGTCAATCGAAATCATTCGAGAAAAAAACAATGCAATTAAACCTGTATTTGGACTCCCTCCCCCAGGAAACGCAAGTTTTCAGATATCTCTAATTTTAACACCGGTAAAAAGCGCTAATGTAGCAATAGACATATCGTAAGGTGACTAACACAACTGCATGAAACCAATAAAAATAAACCCCAATATCGTGTGAAGAAAACAAGTGTCGTGATCTGATTTTCAAAATTTTTGAGACCCAAAACGACGCCCAGGAAAAAAAATCAAATTTTTTCTGTTTTTGCAATAAAAGTTACTGATATTGTAATGTCTATTGGTGAATCGTCTAACGTTTTTACCCGTTTAATAGCAACCTTTCAGGTCCTCAAGAAATTGATCAGTCTGTTCTAGAGAATTCAATGATCCACAAGTGTTCAAATTGAATTGTTTTTGGTCAAATTTGTCTTTGGGATTTTTGAGCTCAACTAGTAAAGCTTTCTGAAATCAAAACAAATGTTTCTAAGCCATGATAGTTGAATAACCCAGATAGTTTGAAATTTATCCTGAAAAGTTGAACGTTTTGAATTCAATAGGCTAAAATCAATGCAAAAATCATGCAAAAATTTCAGCTCAAATGCTTTCTTCTGACGGTCAAGCAAGCGACTGCATCTCAGATCTCATTCAATTTTTAATAATCAGCAATCCACGGTTGTGCAAAGCAAACATAATAAATCAACCTTTTTGGACACTTTAATTGATGGCACTTGTTTGCAAACGGACTAGAGAGAAAACAACCAGGCTTCGATTATAGGTTTAATCAAAAATGAGATGACTTTAGTGGGTAAAAAATGCCAAATTGTGATTGTTTTTGAGAAAAAAAGTAGCCAAACGACCTAAAAAAAACTGTAGAAAAGGTTCCATTACAATGTGTACTCTTTCTAAATTTCAATTCTGGTCCTGGTAATCCCTGTAATCTTCTGGTTATCTACTTATTCTTCTGGCATGTGCTATCTAGGCTGATTTTGGATCTGACACAAATATTATGCCAGCTTTTTTTTCTCCGTTCTCTGTTAAGTACCACATTTATTCCATCAATCTTTATTTATTAATTAATTGTGCATAGCAAAAATTTTTCATATATTGGGCTTAGTTATAACGCATTCAGTCAAAATAGTCCTAATTTCAACTTTCCTCGGAACTAAAAAAAACTTTAAATATTTCAGAAGAAAAATTGTTTAACAGTAATTTGATGCGTCACAACCATGAAAACACTCAAAACAGATTTCTATATCCTTTCCTACGATATATCATTTTTGTCAAAATTGAATCGTACTAGACGTATTATCTTTAGAGGCAATGAGGCTATTCAAGAAAAAATCTGGGCTTTAGATCTTTAATTGTTTACCCTGACTGTTCTGACCACTCTTGTACCACAAAAAATACATACCAATTGGTCGCAGTTTGATTCCAAAAACCTCAACATGATGAAATAGTGTCCTCATTTACAGAATGTCAATCGAAATCATTCGAGAAAAAAACAATGCAATTAAACCTGTATTTGGAGCATTATATGATACCTGTACAGCAGCAAATGGCTGTTCTTCAAAAAATTTAAAATTCTAGATTTGAATGGTATAGAAATAATTCAGATATAGGGTTTCGAAAGCGCGTTTTAAGGACTTTCGTCAAATCACACTTATGTTCATCTGGAAAATATAGGTTGAAGGGAACCAAGCGAGAGTTAGAAACAAAAAATAATTGGGGCAACTTCCAGTTCAATAAGTGGGGCAACTTCCAGTTTTTGGGTTGAAGTAAAAAAAAAACTTTACAATATTTGACATAAAAATTATAACGCCACGCTTTGCAGAATTCTTGTCCCTGATGTTGATTTCTCAAAAGTGGTTTTTTCGGGCTATAATTTTTGAAACTCAATATTTTTTTTACTGTATCTATTACAGATTAAAAAAGATCTGAAAAAAGTCATACATATAGTATTTTTTCAGTTATCAGCAATTTGAAGAGTTGAATTGCGTTCATATGTCTCATAGTAATTTGTATACTGCGATGCTTCTTGGCTGACCAGTTCGTTCGAAATTGATTTGTCAAAAAGTGACAAAGCTGTACTTTTCCGAGAGCTGCTATTAATTGTCTGATATCTTTGAACTGCTCGAAATATTTCACACCTGAAGACTGAAGAAAAAAGTTTCCAAACTTCTCGTCTAAAACATGGGCTCAGATAGAAGTATGACATCACGTTCAAAGCACCAACTGTCACAGTGCTTAAGGCGGGGTAAAATCTAAAGAACACAGCGAAGTATGTTGGAAAAATAAACCCAGAGAATATTTTGATGGCGCGTAAAATCAGAGTAGGCAGTAAGGAAACAGTATAGATAAAAGCTGTCAATGATAATTGCTTTGTTGTCTTCAGAATCTGGAGGGAAAAATCTGCCGCAATTCCATAACCTCCCTCTGAGATTATAGAATCGTATGACTTGACTTGTCTCCTCACCGACTTCTCAAGGTTTCGAACCCAGTTTCTTTGAGCCACGCGCCAAGAGACAATAAAGAAGGTCAGAGACAAGGCCATGATTAGGACCAAATTGGCAAAATAAATAAACCATAGTTTTCTACCTAGACCAACCATGGCGCATTGTGTTTTGTCATGATTATACTCGAAGCTGAAGTTTGCATGACATCCACGGAAGTCGTCTTCGGTTATCGATGAATCAGCTATTGGAATCCATGGAAAGCCAGATGTTCCAAAAGTGATTATGAACCCGTAAGGCCAGGTAACAAGATGGCACAAAATTAGAAATGTTTTAGAACACGCTAAATTTTTCCATCGACTATCAATTACCAAGCATACATTCAGAAGCAACATCATAGACCTAAATCGATTTAAAAAAATTATCTGAAAACCATTTTTGACAAAAAAAATAATGGAGAACAGATTTTTCTTGAGGTCAAATTGAGCAAGCCTCGTGGACAAGGTATGGTTAAAGCCAGAGGTTGACCAACTTCACACCAAAAAGTCCCCCCTTTGGTTTTATATTCTCTGGTTTAAAATCCTCTGGCAATATATAACAAGGATAGCCGGTTACTGCGCAAGTAACTTCGACCATAGCCTGAAAAAAATACATTTTTTTCTTTCAAATTAGAGTCGTTTTTTTAGATTCTGCGCCTTCTGATAAAAACTGGATTTTAGGAATAATCGACAATCATAGTAGCAAAGGCAAAATGACTAAGAAGTTTAAAAAAACATCGAAAGAAAAATTTTTGGAAAAATTGTTTGAATCTTTGAAGTTATTCAGTTCCAAATGGCGCTTCGAAAATTTCCAAAAACAACTTAACTCGAGTGAAACTAAGTTTTCACAGCCAGTAATAAGCAAAACTAAGCTATTTTAAGCCTGCTCGCTCGCATTATTCACTTTAGACTACAAATCAAAAATTTTATACCTGTTCTTCTCGAACACGAACTTTTAATCAAGTAAAGTTGTTTTTGGAATTTTTTAAAGCGCCATTTAGAATTTAATAAGTGGGACAATTTTTTGGAATTTTTTTAATACTGGGACAACTTTTCGGAAAAATAAAAATGTGATATATCACTCGAACCATAACCATAGTTTTTTGTGGCACCTGATTTTGCGTGGAAAACAAAAAGAAAAATTAATAAAATAAAAATAATAAAACACGCTCAAATACAAAGTTCCTCCCCATTTTTTAAACGGTCGGAACAAAAAAAAAGTTTAAAAAAAGACTCTAAAAGTTAAGGTTCTTCTCCATTTTTCAAATGTTCCGAACAAAAAATTTGATGCGGAATGCAACCATTACGAGGACAATCTGTGCACTGGATTGGCGCACAGTTCCGTGTCTGTATGTTGCTGAATTCCAGAAAAAAGTCTTTAAACATGTTCCAAAACGTAAGTGGATTTCACCTACAAAATCTCGTGGATTCTGCGTACAAATACTTGTAAGGTGAATTTGGTCGGAACAATAGTTTGGTTGCGGATTCCGCAAAAAGCGAAAATAAGTAGATGTTCCGGATTCCGCAAACGTAATTGGATTCAGCAAATTAATTTGGATTTCGCTCAAAATTTGTGGGTTCCGCGTACAATTTGCGGAATCTGCTAACAATTTGCAGACTCCGCTTACAATTTGCGGATTCCACTTGCAGTTGTGGATTCCACGAAACTTAGGTTTATTAAACACATATGTTATTATTTGTTTATGGATTACACTAACTGTTCCGCATTCCAAAAATTGTTCCGGTTTCCACAACTTTTATTGCGGATTCCACAATTTTTGTTGCGGATTCCTCAATTTTTGTTGCGGAGCGATTTTGAGCAATACAGTGATTAGCTATTTGTCAGTGGAATTCAAAACAGCACAGAAAATCAAAGCAAAATAGCAAAGTTGAGGATTTCGCAACAAATCTGATTTTGGCATGTTTACAATTTACAGAAATGCACATTTTTTTTTTGCTCCGAACCATCCAAAAGATGACGAAACACGGGATTTTGGCCTGTTTTTTGAATATTTGTCTGCATCGCAGTAGGCTTATGCGAAAAAGAGTCTGTTCAAATACTGTTTTTGGAGAGCTCGAAAAAGTACTTTAGTCAATCCAAAAAAAAGCAAAGTTTTTGAAAATCAGTCCCCCTCCTCAAAAATATCCTGATTAAGATAAGACAATTCAATTAAAAAATAACTGTAACACACAAAATGAAAAAACGCTATTGCCAACTTACCATATTTCAGACCAATTTCGAGCGATTTTAAGCAATTGCGAAACTGCAAAACAAGCAGTTTTGTTTTCAGGGAAACCAAACACTTTCGCTTTTGTGTTCAGCAACGAGGCACATAAATCAGACAATGTAATCATGGCGATGATTTGTCTAGAGTTTGTTTTGATTGAATTTCTGAAGAACGGCATGAGAATCAAGAATGGAGCATGTATCCATGTTATCATTGATAAGAAGGCTATCGACCACTGGAGAAAAAGTAAAATGGTTTTGGGAACTTCGTAATTTTTCATGGCATTGTTGATTTCGTCGAAATTGCAAGCTTCACCCATCTTCAGATTCGGAAACTGTCAAAAGAGTATTGAATTATAATTCAGATTTTCTTATTTAATGGTAGCTTCAAAAATGCGAAGTGAAACTATTCTGATGCCAAAATATTCTACCAATTTGGAGAATGACAGCTATGGATCACAAAAATGAAGTGAACTGTTATGGAATGACCAAAAGCTCAACTCATAGCACGGATCACGAATTGAATTTAATTTAGTATGTCCTAAAAGTTAAATGACATTCAAAATATCATCAACAGCGTGATAATTTAATCGTTTGTTCGCCAAATGAATATAAATACTAATCAATTAACCTTCTATTTAAGCAACAGAGACGTTTAAGCAACAGAGACCTTAAGAATTTTTTTTAACTGTTACAAAGCCATCATTAAATCCAATTGAACCGCCACTTGTAGGACAACTCACTCTCTCAATTTTTACCCTTATATAAAAAGTTTCTTCTTGATGGTGCTAAAGAAAATGTGCGATGTTTCCGATGTAGGAACACAAATGCGTAGTAATAAAATTGCTAAAAATTCGATCAAGCTTGAACTGGAACCTAGCCTTTATGTTAAGTAGTTTATTGATATCTTTTTCACTGCGTGAAGCTGAGATTGAGCAAAATTTTTAACCGACTACCCTTCCATTTGTCTGAAAAAGTCCTCTCGATAAAAGTTTGATACATTTTTTAAAAAAATGGATAATTTCAAAATCCTCTCGCTCGCTCTGTCATGTAGTTAAAGATGCTAGTACCTCGTTATTTGGACCAGTTATAATTTGTTTCAGGATTAAACCATGAAAGATTCGATTACCCTTTAAACGCTATGAAAACTTTGTTGTCTAGAAAAACCGATAAAGTAATTTTTAAAAACTGAAAAATGGATTGACTTTTATCTTAATTTTTGTTTCATATTATCCTACTTTACATATGCTCTATCATCCCGCATACACTATGTAAATTACATAAGTGCATATTTAGCTTCTCGTTTTGTTTTAAGAAGACCAAATTGTGGTAAAATTACTGTTCTCACCAACCAATTGTCATGAAAATTGACATGCAGACTAATTAGACAATTTTCCAAACTTTCAAATTCAAACTGCCACAATATTGAAGAAAACAAGACTGCTCGTTTATCAGGACAAAACCCTAAATGCTCCGACATCGAAAAAATTTTGGGAAACGAAAATATTGAAAAACTGTAAGTTTAAGACTAAATCAAAGATCAAGCGCAAAAATTTGAGTACAACGAAATTAATGCGGCCAGTTAGCTTGCCTCTAATCATTTTGGAACAATTTTGGTGTTCGGGATATATTCCCACGCATAAATGGTTTGTGTCACGTTTTGAAGCATTATAAATAAAACATTCAAAATGCGCATAAATTAGCCCAGAGCATGGCCAGATTGGCACGTTTCAAACTCTCAGAACTTTGCAAAAAAAACATCGGAGTTGAAATATCTTTTTACTGTTTATATTTGATTTTGGGGAGTCAAATGACAATCAATGGAGTCATTAATTGAACAAAAAGAACCAGCCCAAGCATAAATATTCAGTTTTTTTTCCCCAAAATCACGCCGTGCACAAAAATGCAAAACACTTGAGCAAAAATAAACAAAACTCGTGTCAAGGCAATAAGTTTTAAAATGATAATTTTTTGTGCTTCTTACAACTTTTGTCTTATGACGTTTGAAAAAATTAATAGGCCGCTTACAGGGTTGGGAGTTTACTGAAACATAATTTAAAACAAGGCAAAAAACACGGTTTCAAAGAAATGGATAACAAATTTTATTGTTTTCATGATTTTTTCCGCTAAAAACTATATGTCTGGGAGCCGAACCCTCCCTATATGTGTATCAGAATGGGACTGCTTTTTAAACAGCGATTGTTGGTACTGCTAATGGCTTTCGTTTCCAAGGCTCCCAACTCAGCTGGATTAGAAAATCGTTTCTCAACAACAAGAATTTTTCAAAAAAAAATTAAAAAATCAAACTGAGCCTAAAAAAAGCAGAAAAATTGCATTTATTTAACCTCAAACTGAACAAATTGTTAAGAAAAACAATGAAACATGTTTTTTGATCAATGTTTACTTTTATTTTCAAACCCAACTAATTTTCAGACAATTTACATGAGTTAACTTTTTGACTTCGAACCATGTCGCCAATAGCTCTCAGACCGTACAGAAAATTTCGTCAAAAATCTTTAAAAAGTTACATTGCTAATGCCAATTAAAAACTCTCCTCAGCACAAAATTTCAAAAAAGAAGACGGCAACGCATTCTTTAGTCTCAATTAACTAAAAGCTATTTTTCTTTTTTGTTACAAATTAAAAAATTCATCCGACGTAAAATTTTGTTTTTAGTTTGAACACAAAGTTAGTGTCAAGGATTTTTTACAGGAAGATTATAATCATGGTGTAGACTGCCGCCATTTTTTTCCATTGGAATAAGACACTAAAAAGAAATTCATTTTCTTAAAAACAAATTGACAGTATATCTGGCTTAAGGTAAATTTTTTCAAACCATTTCAGAAGATAAGACTTCCCTGCTGAGCAAGATATCAATTTAGGTTTTTTGTAATTTCTGGAAATTTTAACCGAGCTGCAGTTTTTTCCAAACGAAGCAGTAGTTACAACATTTTCACACATTTGAGGTATTATATATTATTAACTTTATTTGAATGGATGGTTATTATATTCAAAAAATCATTCATTAGATAAGCCTAGTTATTTTTAAAAGATACCAATCAATTGAATAGGCAACTTTTTTTGTTTTCCGAAATAACAGAAAAGCACAACAATCAAAGCTAGATATGTAAAAATTTTAAAAACTTTCTAAATTTAGAAAAAAAACTTGAGCTCAAAGTATGCAATTAAGGTAATAAACCCAATTTTTACTGTAAGGAGAGAGTTTTTCAAAACCAAAACAAAAATTTCAGTAGAAACTGTAGTTTTTTGTAGATAATTTTTCAAATAGTTTGAAAAGTTTTTTGAGATAGCTTTTAAAACGACTTTTGGTCAAACATAGCGATGTCTGGTCGTTATGGGTTTCAATCGTAATTGAAAACAGCAAAAAACAATTTGGTCATGATGTGAACTAAACCATAAGTGAAAACAATAAGTATCGATGGTAATAAATTTTCAAATTATATAATTATGACTATGCTGTTTTCACAAGTTTCATATGCGCGCCAAAGGTCAGTTGTAAGATCAAATAATGTTTTGTCGTGAGTCAAAGCAGTATTGAACCTGGGCTATTGTTTTCAGTGGGAACCAAAAATGTCCAAAGTTTGTGAGAAGAAACTGAGCTATTAAAGATTAAAAACTTTAGAAAAAATTCAACAATTTTTTCAACATAACAATTTTACAAGTCAATTTTTAGAAAAAAAGATAATACAAAAACCATTGCAAGTAGACAAATACGTGCCACTCAATACGTACCCGAACATTTTTGTAATTCAAAATATTATTCCCGGTTTGCGCAGAAACAGAAAAAAGACGGATCCAGACTTTTTTTGTCTACGATTCGATTTTTTAACTATAATGTTTTTGCTGGCAATGTTTGATCATAATTTGGGTCACATTTTGCTTTATTTGGGAGTTTTCCTCTATTTTGCAAAAATGGTGTAAAAATATTATCATTAAAAATCAGAATCCTTTGACAAGTTAAGTCGCTTTTTGTTGGCGATTTGGCAAAACTAAACTTCAAATCTGTGGTATTAAGAGAAAAAAAATCAAAATTAATTTAGATCAGATTGGCAAGCATATTCTATTTCTTCTTTCATTTTCACAACTTAGCCAAAATCTTTGGACGTGTTCACTTGTACATGAAGATTTTTTTATACATTTAAGAAAAACGTAAGTATGACTGAGGAAACTTTGCTTAAATTTTCTTTCAATCAAATAGGGGTTTGCCTTTATATTACTTAAACTATGTACAGAAAACGTACGCTATAGTTCTTCCATTTTTCGGGTGTTGTATGGTCTTAAAATAGGGAGTTTTGTACAATACTGCAACTAATTAATATTCTATCTAACCCTCCAAGTTATGAGTATTTTATGAGTCTAACACTCTATGAATATTTTATTAATTTCTCAGTTCTTAATAAATTTGAAAAAATGTATAGGGACTTTTGAATCTGATTTTAAATTTAAAGTTTGATTTAAACGCGAAACTGTATTTCAAAATGATTTTTTTTTCAAGGCAGATTGAGTGAGGTATTGAACAAAAACGTCTATAGCGGAACAAATTCTTCAAAAAAATGCTCAATAAAAACATTTTTGCCATCCAGTTTTTCTATTACCAAATTTTCCGCAGAATAATTCTTTTTATACTAAAAAACAACTTAACTGCTAAAATAAGTGAAAGGAAAAAGCTTTCGATAATTTTTTTTCCTGCTTATTTCTTTTTGCAATCATTTCTGCTCAACCACTTATTTTTAATTTTAGCTGATACTTGCATGGAATGAACATACAAATCGAAATTTGCTTAAATTCGTTTTAATTAATAAAAATAGGACACCAATTTACTAAATCGAAAATGAAAGATCTGTTTTAAATCACTAGTATTTTGAAGGGTGCAACTACGTTCAAATGCTTCGGGTAATTTTTACGCAGCGAAACTTCTTCTTGCATGATCAGTCCAAGTGAATTTGAAATTAAGTTGTCGAAATAGGACAAATCATTGTTTAATCTAGAATTGTAATGCATTGTCGAATAACTTTCACCTGTGGGTGTTTTTTCACGCCTGAGAAAATAATAAAAAGTTTTCGAACTTCTAATCTGAAACAAAGACTAGGATACAAGCAGGTCAGCATGTTCAAATTACCAGTAGCTACAATTCTGATTGAGTGGTAAAACATGAACTTTCCGAACCACTTTGACAGTACTAATCTAAAGAAGATTACGATGCCGCTTAAAGCTGTAATAAACAGTAACGAAAAGTTGTACACCAAAGCTAAGAACGAAAGTCGTTTTGCTGTTTTCAGAATTTGAAGAGAGAAATCTGCCACAATTCCATAGTTTTTTTCTGCGACTACAGAATTGTACGACTTGACTCGCTTTCTTACAGACTTCTCAAAGTTGCGAATCCAATCTTTGTAGATCCGTAGACATGAAAAAAGTCAGATGATAGATAGAGCAGAGCAATCATCAGAACCAAATTGGCAAAGTAAATGATCCATAGTTATCTACCATGACGTAATGGGTTCTGTCGTATTTGTATCCGAATCTGAAGTTTGAATGACATCCAGGAGACTAGCCGTCGGGTTCCGAATCAGAGATTGGTATTACCAAGCATAAATTGCGAAGTAAGATCATAGACCTAAATATATCAACCTTTTTCCATCTTAAAAAATAATACCTCTTGCCAATGTTTACGTCTGTCATGCCGCTTATATATCATTATATTTATCTGCGCTGCAATCTATGTTCCAATAGCTGCAGTGGTGAAAAGCAACTACTCTAGTTCGGACCAATTATGAGTAATTACAACATGACTGCTCGTATATCAGGGCAAAGCCCTAAATGTTTCAACTGTCCCTTAATTTACATCGAATAAATATTGGGAAAAGAAAATATTGAAAACCTATACATTTTGGACAATATCAATGTGTAAAGTTTTGAGTCGTACGGCAGTGAAGAAAAAATGTGAATGAAGAAAAAGCACTGAGAAAAGTTGCACGAAAAAACTGTGAACGAAAGTCGTCTTGATGTTTTCAGAACTTGAAGAGATAAACCTAACACAGTTCAATAGTCTTCTTCTGAGACTTTAGAGTCGTACGACTTGACTCGCCTTCTTACTACTGACTTCTCATTTTGCAAATCCAATTTTTGTTGGCCGTTGTCGCGACATGAAAAAAAGGTGATAGATAGAGCAGAGCAATCATCAGAACCATATTGGTGAAGTAAATCTGAAGTTTGCATGACAGTCAAGAGACTTGACGTCGGGTTCGAAGTCAGAAATTGGTACCCAGGGATGCCCAGATGCTTTGAAAGTGATTATACATCCATACGGCCATGCAAATAGATGGGACAAAATGAAAAAATTGCAAGAATGCGCTAGATTTCTCAATCCTCTGTTAATTACCAATCAAAATTGAGAATTTAAATCATAGACCTAAACATATCAACCTTTTCCATCGCAAAAGTTTATCCTTGTTGCTAATGCTTACGTCTGTCATGCCGCGTATATATCATTATATTTACCCATGGTGCAATCTATGTTGCAGTAACTGCAGTGGTGCCATGGTCACCCACAAGTGGTGCTAAGTTAGTCACCCGGCGCTAACCTAAATCATCTGTCTGTTTATCGGCTTACGATACATACCCTCTAAATTGATCGTTAGTTCAACATGCATATCTATTCCCTGTTGATCACATAACCAGTGCCAAGTTTCGAGGGTTAACCCATCAGCATATAATGTTCAATACCCTTCATCAAATTTTGTTTACTTCCATATTGGAACCATATTTAATTATCTATAATTAATTTACAATTTGCATTTTACTGATACTTGTCAGTCCCAAAGTTCGGTAAATGTCAACGTCAATCGTATATTTCAAACAAAAAAGATTGGATTGTCTTCACATTAAAACACCAGTTATAAGCAGAAAATAAAGGAAAAACTAGAAAAGCAACTTACTATAGTTCGGACCATTTATTAGTAATTACAACAAGACTGCTCGTATATCAGGGCAAAGCTCTGAATTTTCCGACTGTCCCTTAATTTACATCGAATAAATATTGGGAAAAGAAAATATTGAAAACCTATACATTTTGGACAATATCAATGTGTAAAATTTTGAGTCGTATGGCAGTGAAGAAAAAATGTGAATGAAGAAAAAGCACTGAGAAAAGTTGCACGAAAAAACTGTGAACGAAAGTCTTCTTGATGTTTTCAGAACTTGAAGAGATAAACCTAACACAGTTCAATAGTCTTCTTCTGAGACCTAAACATATCAACCTTTTCCATCGCAAAAGTTTATCCTTGTTGCTAATGCTTACGTCTGTCATGCCGCGTATATATCATTATATTTACCCATGGTGCAATCTATGTTGCAGTAACTGCAGTGGTGCCATGGTCACCCACAAGTGGTGCTAACTTAGTCACCCGGCGCTAACCTAAATCATCTGTCTGTTTATCGGCTTACGATACATACCCTCTAAATTGATCGTTAGTTCAACATGCCTATCTATTCCCTGTTGATCACATAAGTAGTGCCAAGTTTCGAGGGTTAACCCATCAGCATATAATGTTCAATACCCTTCATCAATTTTTGTTTACTTGCATATGGGAACCATATTTAATTATCTATACTTGATTTACAATTCGCATTTTACTGAATTTTATCAGTCCCAAAGTTCGATAAATGTCAACGTCAATCGTATATTTAAAAAAAAAAGATCGGATTGTCTTCACAATAAAAGCCCAGTTATAAGCACAAAATAAAGGAAATACTAGAAAAGCAACTTACTATAGTTCGGACCAATTATGAGTAATTACAACATGACTGCTCGTATATCAGGGCAAAGCCCTGAATGTTCCGACTGTCACTTAATTTACATCAAATAAATATTGGGAAAAGAAAACATTGAAAACCTATACATTTTGGACAATATCAATGTGTAAAGTTTTGAGTCGTACGAAATTAATACAACCAATTAGCTAGCCTCAATTCCGTTTGGAACAATTTTGTTCTGCGGGATAATTCGCCATGCATAAATAGTTTGCGTGCGTTACGCTCAGCAATATGAATAAATTCTTCATAAAGCCAGAACATGGTCTATTAGTCCAGAACATGCCAAATTTGGCAATTTTCAAACCCCTATAACTTTACAAAAAAAATAATCGGAGGTGATATATCTTTTTACACTTGAACCCAGGAAGTCGATATCTTTAATGGGGTATCAAACATTTTTGTAGCATACGTGGCCAAATTGTGCACTGGATAGGAGCACAATTTTGTGTCTGTATGTTCCTGGATTCCAGAGACAAGTCTTAAAATATGTGAATGGTGAAAATTATTATTTCGAGCGGTGAAAATTGACTGAATAAAAAAAACCGCACCGAGTGAGAAAGTCGGAACAATAATGTGGGAAACTACAAAAAATGCTCTTTTATTCTCAGGGTAGCCAATAAGTTTTACTTGTGCGTCCAGCAGCGAAGCGCAAAAATCTGACAAAGAAATCATAGCGATGATTTGTCTAGAGTTTGTCTTTTGAGTGAGTTTTTGAAGAGAGGCATCAGAATCAAGAATGGCGCATGTAATCAGGTAATCATTCATAAAAAACGTCATATATTTGAAAAATGAAGTTTTTTGAGGTTGAGAGGTTGTAAAAGTCAACGTAATTAGAAACTTCGCTCATTCTTAAGTTCAGAACCTGCCAAAAAATTTAAGCAAATTAATTTTTAGCAATTAAGCTTTACTTAAATATTGAACTCCTTCAAAAAGTATATGAGTTATATGCTTAAATTTTTGAAGAATTCGGAAAAAATCTCAGAGCAAGGCTAAGAGTAAGTGGCACTCGGATTATGAAAATATAGTGTGCAAAAATATGGAACAATCAGGAATGGCTTGAAATGATTGTAAAAGTACTCTGACCCTTAAAATAGTTGGCATTTGAGCCAACGGACTAAAATCAAACAACCGTTAATTCAAATAATTGTGATCTTGTTATTTAATTGTAACCATCAAATAACCTTTAGATGAGTACAAATAGAAAAATCAATTTTGCTCAAACGCTATAAATGTTAACAGAGGCGGATCTAGGATTTTCTCGAGTGCGGGTGGATTTTCAAAAATTTTCGGAATTTCATCGACCTTTTTTTTTTGGTCGACCACATTGATTTTCTGAGCCCTCCCATAGCACTAAAAAAACCTTGTTTTGGCTAAAATTTCTGCGCCGCAGGTAAAGTTTTAAAAAAACAGGCAAAAAAGGCGTTTTTAGGTACTTTTTGGAAAATTTTGATCAAAAAAATTGCGCTTTTTTTCGGCGCGCGCTCCCCTCTCAAAATTAATATCTATTGGCGCCGAGGTCGCCTTTAGAAAATTTTAGGATCTGTCAGCCAAAAATGGATATGTCAAAATCGTTCAATGGGGGACTCTTTGGGTCGGCAGGGGGTCGAATCACGGAGAGCTGTCTGCGTCTGTTAACTCCGGAATTTTCTTCCAGATGATGCATATTTTGGACAAAAGCCATCCGCCTTCGAGTCTTTACTCAAACAATTTCCTCAAAATAAGCGTGAATGAGCAAAGGCAGCAAATAGTCCGTGGAATGTAGTAAGTAGTAAGGTCAGGAAAAACTAAACTATCCAGAAGCTGGCTCGCGAAAATTAACTATAAACTTTCCCCATCGAAAAAAACAGCAAAATCATAGCAAATAGATTTTTATATGATTTTTGTACATGTTGGCAAATGTTATACTAAAATTGAGAAAAATCTAATGGCATCAATTATTAAATGATTATAATCTATCTTTTTGAAAATATTATTATCAATTATATTTTACTTTAATCCATTAAAATCGGTAATTAATCTTTCTTTTTCAATAAAATTATAATCGATTCAAATCTATCAATTTTGTCCCAACTTTTATTTTGTTTATTAAGCACAAAAATCAGTTTTAATTGATTATAGCTGATTATAATTCCTTTTGTTTGTCCATTTGTCTTCGACCTGCATCTGAATTGCTTGTATTTCATACCTTTAAAAGACGATGGCAAATGTGAAAATGAGAGAGGCAATTTATTAATTTCCGACTCAATTCAACCTTAATCCGTTTTTTTGTTTTCATTCGTTTTGATTACATTTGTTTTATGATGCGTTTTTTAACCAACCGCCAGAATATCAGCAGATTGTTTTAATTTTATGATTTTTCAGAAGCGTTATTTTTCACCTATCTTCAGACCGTTTCAACTAAAATGAAAAGATTTCTATAAAATTTATATAAATCTTACAGATGAACCAAAGTGTGACAAGACATCTCACTGTTAGAGGATTTGTTATTGACATTAAATTAATAGCCCATAATATACAGTTAAAATATACTTTTTAACTGTAAGCGACAATACTTTGGCAAAACTTTTGCCAAATTATTTTTGACAACATGAGAAATCATAATCAAATTGATTGAACATTATCAATATAAAAAAGGTTATGACGTGAATGTATTAAATTGGACCATACGATATCATAACCTTTTGGAAAATATCACGGTTACAATTCATTATAAATACTTCAAACAACTAATTTTGGTAGTTATAATTGATTTTAATTGTCACAAAATTGAATTTAAAAATTTTTTGAAATCAATTAGTTAAGTCTAAACTTGGATGCGGGTACCTCTAGCAACATTTAGCGTCTTTGGTGTCCAACGTTCAACACGGGTTGGGTTTTAAAACACGATAGTTTTGTCCAGGTATATCTTTTTTAAGTTAAAATTTTTGAGTTCTAACTGAAAAAAGCAAGTTCTGCTCTTTGAACAATAGATATTCAAAACAAAAAATTGTCAATGCAATTAAAAACCTCAAAATTGCGAATGTTGATAATTTAGACAAGGCAAACATTTTGTTGTTAAATAGCTGCAATTGTTTTTAAATTTTTATTTTATTTTATTAAATAAGATAAAAAAGGCTTGCTTTGCACGAATTGAAGTTATAAATTTTCATCGGTTGCTTAACCGATAACAAATTTTGAAAAACTATAATCTTCGATGTATAATTTTTGTTTTCCTCGCACATGCTGTTAAGTATAACTTCATAAAATTTTCGTCCACTAGCCTAATTTCGTCCATCAAGAAATGTTTGATCAAAAAGTCTCAATTCAATTTGGAATATCACTTTTGTTGGCGATAATTGCATTAAAATGTTTCAAAAACTGTAGTTTTAAAAAAAGTTAGTGCATTTGAAATTTTTCAGACTGTATAAAAGACATTTGTATGATCTGTCACCAATTCCTCAAGTTTTTCATGGAGGAAAAGTCATCATTAAAGTTTGCAGTTGTTTGTTTTGTTTAAATTTGAGAATTGTTATATGTTTATTATCACTTCAAATCATTTGTGAGGAAGTGAGGAATTTTTTTTCACGAGAAAAAACCTGCTTATGAACTTGTTAAGTTTTGTACGGCCCGCATAAAAACTACATTGCAATTTTGCTTTGAGTTTTTTCTGGGCTGAAAATTGTGTTCCAACAGATGATCAGGGAGGCATCATAGCACGAATTTGTTTTTTTTTGAATCGGAACCTCAAACTTCTCAACATTTTTATGCAACCAAGTCTTACAGTTTTCTTGCAACTAAAAAATTTTCGTTCAATCTGTGCGTATTTGTAGATATTAGCCAATTTCTTTAATTTTCTGTGCTCACGTGATTTCTTTTGTTCACGTGCTGCTCTTTTGAAGCAGGGATTAAAAGAATTTGGCCAAAATCTACAAACACGCACAGATTGCACGAAAGTTTTTAGTTGAGGAAAACTGCAAAACTTGGTTGCAAAAAAAATGTTGAGATGTTTGAGGTTTCCGGTTCCAAAAAAAAACAAATCAGTGGTATGATGCCTACCCTGATCATCTGTTGGAACATAATTTTCAGCCCAGAAAAAAATAAAAGCGAAATTAGTTTCATGTGGGCGGTTCTCTGTAAAAACTTGAACAAGTCCTTGAATGGGTATTGAGTGGTTCACCGGATGGGTCTTGCACTGCAAATCACAACGGATTGTTAGAGGCACTTAGCATAGTGGTAAGGCGTACACTTCAAGAGCGTCAGATCGTGTAATCGATCCCCTGCCATTGCAATGATAGTGTGTGAGGATGAGCTCTCACTTGACCTCTAGCTTCAGGTCTACCACAGCCTGACCGTAACGCCTGCAATACTGGTACTACGGGAAAGTTCTAGAGGCAAAAAAGGGCTCAATAATTTCGCTCAAAAAAAACTCAGTTTAAAATTTGGGGAAATGAGAAAAACTGACTATGCTTAGACTATGCAGGCAATCGCAGAAACCACAATTATTCGTAATCTTTCAGTGAAATTCTAGCTTTGCATAAGACTATGTGAGGTGGCTCGTTTAGACTCTGCTTAGATTTGAAAAATCATTAATAAATAACGCCGCGCATTAGCAATCAGTAATCATTGATAGAACATTTCTGATTTTTTTTTTGCAATTTCACAGATAAATTCCCCTAGAAGAATTTGAGCAAACACGGATTTTTCTCCAGATTCGAAACCTCGACCTTTGGCTCGCCAGCTGCTATCACGTAACCTCCATGCCAGAGTCATAAATCGTTGAAGAATATGGTTAGGATTTAGCGCAGACCTCAGAGATGCGTAAACTTTTTATCACAGGGTAAATTGAAAGCCAAAACAAAATATTTCTTAAGTTATTTTCTCTGTTAATTACGCCAAACAATTGATGATGAAAGTTTTATTGATCTCTATGATCCAAAACTGCAAAATTAAATCACGTTTGAAACTGAACGCTAGTATTTTTCTGTGCACAAGGATTGAAATTTCAGAAAATTGCTTTCAAATTTTGATGCAAAACAAAAAATTTCAAAGATCACCACTGAGTACTTGAAGAAAAAAACTGTGTAGTTCACAATTTAATTGAGTTTTGCGAATCTTATAACAAATATATTTATTGGTACTTGGATCATTTTACGAAAAACTGCTGGTTTGCATTAACGTTCGGTTCATGAAAAGTTAATGAATTTTAAATTATTTGCAAATAATTGGTGATATTTAGCATACGGGGTGTCTCGGTGAGATATGTTGTCTCCTTGTTTTATTTTCGCTTAAATGTCCCGTAACCATCGCTCTGGGAAAGCTCCTCGTTGCTCCCACCAGCTGACGAGCTCGGAGCCGAATCATGAAATGACATTGATGATGAATTTTCCAAGTTGGTTTTCTCTGATTGACAAAGCGTACTTTTTCTATCGTTAGTTTTCGGTCGAACAAAATTCTCCACAATTTTCTGTCGAAAAGCTGAGCTCAGGTATACGTATGACACAACGTTCAAAACGCCGATGGTCACTGAGCTTATTGATGGATATATCAACAAGAATTTTCGGAAAAATGTGTATCGAAAAAGTCCAAAGTAAATGTTATACAACCTGAGAAAGATAAGAGGCAATATGGATAAAATATATATAAAAGCTGTAATCGAAAGCCGCAAAGTTCTTTTCAAGATTCCGAGTGAAAAATCAGCTTGCACGCTGTAACCTTCTTCGGATATAGTCCATTTAGACAGTTCTAAGCTTTTCTTCCGTGATTTCCGGCTGGTTTGAATCCAGTTTTTGCGAGCCAAGAACAATGATATGGCAAATAGAATCATAGTTATAATCATAAGCAGCACTAAATTGAAGTAATAAATCGTCCATAACATTTTACCGAGACCGACAATCAAGCATTCGGTTTTGTCTTGATTCATCTCGTGTCGAAAGTTTCCACGGCATCCGCATGTGCTGAGTGCTGGTCGCAACTCTGCAATCGGTAGCCAAGGATATCCCGAGGCTGTAAGAGTCAAAAGGATTCCATAGGGCCATGTGAACAAATGACAGTAATAAAGAAACTTTCTGGAACTTCCCAAACGCTTCCATTTTGCACTGATCAATAGGCACACGTTTAGAATCAGCATCAAAGACCTTTGAGAAATAAACTGCACGTCGTTTAAATATTTTAACTATCTTTTTTTAATTTGATTTTTAAAAGTACTTATGACGTTTAACTATGTAAAATGCCGAGTTTTGTTTCCAAGAAATCTGTACAAAGAAACTTCAAAAGCTTCCCCTCAAATGTTCTCCTTTGGTACTATTGGTTGACTTCCATTTACGGCCGACTGATCCTAAAAATTTATATAAAGCGGAATTGATGAGGTACCGCGCGCCGAAAAATGCAATTTCTTGGGCAACGCTTTTTAGAAACGCTCAAAACAGCTTTTTTGGCACTTTTTCTCTGAAATTACCAGCATAAATTTTTGGTCAGAATGAGTCATCATAGTAGTTTGTGAAAAATTGTTATCAATTTGGCTGACATAATAAAACTTCGGCAATATTTTGAAAATCCGCCATCCTCCGCCTGAGAAGATTTCCACGGTGCTTACCGCCAGCGTAATTCTACCGTACAAAAAATATGAAAACTTCACAAATGGGCATCTTAAGATCACAAATGGGCATCTTACCAAACTTCTGACCAGTTTCGGGTAATGAGTATCATTTGGGTGACGAGAAAACATTTATGCTTTTCTTCAGGAAACTTAAACACTTGAACATATGCGTTGAGAAGCGAAGCAAATAAATCGGAGAGAGAAATCATCGCTATAATTCTCCTCGAATTTGTTTGTGAGGACTTATTGATAAAAGGCATCAAAATCAGAAACGGTGCGTGGACTAAAGTAATAAATGACAAAAGAACCACCATGCTTTTAAGGTAAAACGGGATCTCTTCAAATGCTCCTGACCCATAGAAAGTTTCCACATTGCAAGAATTATTCATTTTTTGCGTATTTGAATATTCAATGTTTGATTATTTTAGTATTAGATTGAAACTCTGGATTTTTTGGAGTTCAACTATAAATCAATGATAATAAAAGCGACTTGATCACAACAAGTTTTTGTTCACAATAACTCAATCTTTTTATTCAACATTAATAAACATATTTTAAGTTCAGGGTCCAACTGGACTCTGAACTTATATTATGTTTAGGGTGTAAATGTCAATTTAAATAATGGTTGAGATAGAACAAAGGTTGAATTAATGAGATCAAAAACTTGTCCTACAAACATTATGGTCTGATTGATTGACCTGATGAAGCAAATGACCTCCCCCATTGATATTTCTAGGTATCAAGCTTGCAGTTATATTATAGCCAGTTAGTGTGCAGGTAAAAAAAATTGTTCCAACCAAAAAGAGAAAGGATCACAAACAAAGAGACGCCTTTGACAGGCTCACTACCCTTTGACCTCTTCCCAAGTGTACTAACGGTAAAATACTTGGAAACGATTTTTTTTACTTTTCAATTTTTTAAAATTAATTTTTCTAACTTTTGGCTGTGTTTTGGCTGCAAGAGAGTGTATTGAAGTCAAGCTGCAAGTTTTATGTTAGAAAGTTTTCAAATATCATGACTTTTAGTAAGATTGAATGAATTTTCTTCGTCATCACTTCCTTTAACTGTGGTACTCGCCTCGTTGCTTAAATTAATTTGAAGAGCCAATAGTTCAGATACTGTTTCTCGACATTAGAACTTTTTCTATTTCCAAATTACAATGAAACTTTAGTAGGATTTCACTTTTGTTTTGTTTTTGTAGGCCGTCGGTTTTGTTTTTGTAGGCCTTCAAAGTTTGATTATAGAAAGTTGTACATACAACTCAACCTAAATTGATTATAAGAAATTGGTTAAATTAGTGCATCAAAAAGCGTAAATCAAATCAAGAGCTGTTTTCCATATGTCACGTTTTTATTTCGTTTTCTTTTTGCTTTCCAATTACCTCAATAGTTAACGACATCAGGTAAGATAGCTTACTTTTACAAGGTGTTTGTTAGAAAAAGAAAAACACATCCTCATATTGAAACTTTTTGAAACTAAACGGGTTAAGAATCGACAAAAAATAGTGCTTTCAATAATTGATTCGTTTTCCAAGAATTATCAAAAAAGTGATTAGTTATTTTGAAATTTAACCCATTATTTTCAATCTGAGCCGTTTTTGAGTCTTTTCTTTTGGCTTAAGTTACTTTAAAATTATCAGGCCGAAACGAGCCTCCAACGTGGCCATAAAAGTTCAAAAAGTATGAATTTAGTGAAATTGATGCAATCTATTTTTAAATTTAACTAGGCATTTAATTAATGCATCTTCGACAGCCATAGTATTATAGGCAAATTAAAAAACTGTTTTTAAAAAGTCTGGCTTTCAATTTTTTTTCGCAGAAATTTTTTGATTTTTTGAAATTTTTGATTCCCAAAAATGGCTCTAAGAAAATCCAAAAAACTTTACTTGAGAAAAATTAAAATTTCACGGCTTATCTTAAGCTTAAAAACGATATTGTAAGTCTGCACGCTCACTTATTAGCTCAAAATTAGAACGAAAGCCAAAAAATTTTAAACCGGTTTTTCTCGACACAGAAATGTTCCCAGATTTTTAAATCTCATTCAAATCACTGCTGAAAAGGCTGTAATATGATATATCATTCGACCCATTCAAATGAAAATTTGTGACATTTGTGCTACCTGATTTTGCGTGAAAAAAACTGGAACACCCAAATACAAAGTTTCCTCTCATTTTTTCAAACGGTCGGAACAAAAATAACGTAAGAGAGGAGCTACAGTCAACCTGTAGATGAAATGGTCAATTTCTGTTTTACTAATCACTTGTTGCTTCGCTCAGCAAAAATTCATTAGTCTGGAATGCCGGTGAGAGAAACTAAAATAAGAGAAACTGACTATCCTCAGAAAAGCTAAAAACTGTCTTTGATGGATATTTTGCTATTCTCAGAAACCAAATTAAATATTATGATTATCGGTTGTTCACGCTCAAATCCATTTTTTAAATTTGGTTCCTCATAAGTTGATCATTTTTGGTGAACGCGTATTCAAAATTTTCAAAATAACAAAAATAACCTTAAACAATACAAAAAGATTTTTTTTTTCTAGAACTTAGGCTTATTCGACAGTCATAACAAATAAGCATGTCATGTTCAGAATTTTTTACAATTTTTTTTGCAGAAATTTTTTTTGAACGTTTTCGCTTCCCAAAAGGGTGCAAAATAACTTCAAACTAACTACTTGGGTACAACTAAGTTCTTACGGCTTAATTTGAGCATGCGTACAAAAACTACTTTAAGCCTGCTTGCTCACCCTATTCGCTCGAAGTTAGATGAATGATTTCAAATGGGTTTTTCTTGACTCTGAGAAAAGTTTTTCATATTTTTATAAGATTTTTTAGTTAATAGCACTCCATCTACCCCGATGATTAATTGTGGTACCTGATTTTGCGTGGAAAACAAAAACAAAATAAAATACACATCGAATACAAAGATCCGGCAAGTTTTTTAAATGTTTTGAATTATGCAAAATGACATTATCAAAAATGGGCAGATTTAAAAGATATCAAGTAATTTTGAACATTAAGGGCACTTAAGGCTTTAACTTCGTCCTAAATTGTTGGACCAACTAAGAAATTCTGTGTAAAAAAAAGTTTTCAAAAAACTGACGCGATAATTTTAAATAGCTTAATTTATTTAAGTGGACCTAAAAATTACCCGATATTTGTAGGGAGAGCGCACCAAATAAACGCGTTTTTTTGTTGATTAAGACTATCCAAAAATTCCCAAAATTGACTTCAAAATTTTCCTACAAAAAAAGTCTTGTCTTTATGGTGCTTTAAAAAAGCTTGATAATTCAACTTGGTTGAAAAAATAGGTCATCAGATACTTCAAACATTTTTAACTAGTGTAAAATTCAAAACATTTTGTTTCATCCTTTTTTATTTCAAACGTAACCTGTTTGGAGAAAAAAGAGTTTAAAATTTTTGAGTGAGGTGTTATCGGCCACTATTCAATAATTCGAGCCCATGTTGTCAACATCATAGATTAATTTATAAAAGCGAGCAAAATTTATCTCGAAGCAATAGCAGACTGGAAATTTTCAAGCCCCATAAATTGCAAAATTGACTGTAGGTAAAACATTTCTTACATTTAAAATCAGTGAATTGACCTTTTTGATGGGTTAAAAAAATTTAAAAATTCAGGGAAAATCTGTTACATCAATCTTCAAAATTGGTCCTTAAACCAGATCTTTAGTTAATCAGGAGCAATATTTTGTTACGATTCTCAAAAGTTTGGAAAATGCCATTTTAGCCAAATTCTTGAATGTTATTTTCAATAGCGTTGTTAATTTCGTATCTCATAAACTTTATACTTCTTAAACTTTTCTTGGCCTTATACGAAAACAATAGCCGATTAATGCCGATTTGGAATTTACTCAAATGTTGTTTAATTTGGTATTTAGAATGCTCACCGTAAAAACAAACATATAGCACGAATTTGGGTAACTATTGATTGAATTATATAATGTCTTATGAACTACACGGTCCAAAGCGAAAAATGATGTGAGACTATTTTGACTTCAATGATTTCAAAATTGAGATGAACTTTTTTTTAATTTTCAAAAGTTTGAGGTAAATCATATTGAATACAAAAAAAACGAAACCAAGGTGAACAAAATTACTTGTTTACGATTTTGAAACGCATGTTATAAAGAAAAAGCGTGTTCAAAACTTAAGGTTAATTTGAATGTCTGAAAAACTTTTTCTACGTTTTCATGTTAATTGACCGTTTGGCTTGATTTTGATTGGACAAGGTTAGCCAAGCCACTTGAACCGCTTTAATTTCAATTCTTGATGTAGAACTTTTGATTTTGGGCCGTTTAAAAAACAAAACTTTTCAACTCAAGTAGAAAAAAAAACGGTTTCCTTGTCAAAAATGTTATCTTTAATTTTTTTTGCGATAACCGATTGTAATCCAAGTTTTGTCAATAAGGTTAGACGATCAACCGGATCAAAACCCTTGCAAAGACATATTCAAATCTAAGCCAACTATTTTTCACTGCAATCCAAAGCATATTGAAAAACCAGTCCAAATTGAACTATCTTCATAGTCAGAAAAGAAAATCATTTTGCCCAAAACATTGCTAAAACAAAGCTTAAAAAAGCGTCTCGATTCAACCGATGAAAAAGCACTCGTAGACAACCTAAGCTCAACAAAAGTAAAACATTTCACCAGCAACTGTTATCTTTGAATATATTAGTGCTTGAAATTTGCCAATTTGGCTTTTTTGGGATTTTTAATGCCAGTTTTCTATTAACGCTGCAAATTAAACAATCCTCATTGAAATGAGACATCTTGTTTTTTTACAAACATTGGGTTTCAAGATGAGAAACACATGGTTTCGAGATAAGAAGAAATCAAGTGTTCTCGATGTTGTGAGCGGGGGAATAATAAAAAAAAACAAAAAAAAAATGAAAAAATGTAAAAAGACAGTCAGAATATACAATTCTCTGCCCTGCCACAAACAGTCGTGCTCTTTTTCAACCCCTTTTGAACTTTTCTATTGTACAAAATTTTTTGAAATTGTCAAAACGGTCTAAGTTTGTATTTTCAGGCCTTTTACCAAACAGGGCCTACTATAAAAAAAAGAAACAAACAAATGATATATTCGCTTCAAATAAAGCAAAATATTTCTTTAAATTTTGTGATTTGAACACCATAACAAGAATGGCACCCAGGAGGTCATTTTTGGGTGCATTTATTTCGCTCAAAACTAAATAAAATTACAAAGTTCCTTTCTGAATGAACTTAACCGAATGAACTAGGTCGAACAAAGTGTGATAATTTTCAATACCTTAAAAGGTCAAAACTTTCTCAAAATCATTCAAACGTTTAACTTTCTATAAAAAGTTTGCTGTTTTAATAAGTGAAACACCACATTTTTGAAATTTAATTAATTTATTTAAAAACTACGAACAGTTGCAGCTTTCGGAGTTTTATTCTTGTTGAAAAATTTATGATCAAGTATGAGGCTTGCCTAGACGAGACAGTTATTTTCATTTTTGAACCTAATGTGCCGATCACAAAACGTATCATTTCAGAAATAAAACTTTGAGTCGAACTTGATATCACTACTACAATCAACTAGTTCTCGTAGAAAAAATAAAGCAATTTTGTTACCCAGACAGAAATACGAAACTTAAGTCGTAATCTTAGCCCTTGAAAATTTGGTATTTGGAGTGATTAAGTCGCGGCCTTCACTTCTCATATAAGATAAGTCGCGTCTTTACGAATTAGAAAAAATAGCGCTACTTTGCTTTACAAATCGGGCTGATCGGATTTCAGAAGCGATTGAAGTGGATTGAAGCATATCCCATAAGGTTTCTATCTTCCATTTTATTTTCCATTTCCATCTCCATTTCCTGCTTCGTTTTTGGCTCATCGTACAACCCGCACTCAGTAAAAAGAGAAAATAATCGATTATATTATAATTATAATTGTACTTGTAGCGAAATTATAATTAACTATAAGCGCCAATTTTAGATGTTGAAAAAATCTATAATCCATTATAATGATCACAATTTTGGTGACATTTTATTAATTTATAATTTTTGAAATTGATTATAATTTTTCCGATAATCTCTTATAATCTCTTATAATCTATTATAATAGATTATAATCCCTTTTTCCATCAAAAGATTATCTGTCAAAAAATCAATTATAATGGATTATAATTTAGCTATTCTGCATAAAAACACAGTAAAAATCAAAAATTTTTCAAGTTGAAGCTATAAACAGGGGCAGATCTAGGATTTTCTCGAGAGGGGGTTTCAAAAATTTTGTCAAACTTTTTTTTTAGGCAGACTAGATTGATTCCAAGCTCTCCCAAGGCATTAAAAACACCCTGTTTAGCTCAAACTTTATGCACAGCAGGCAAAAGTTTCAAAAAACGGGCCAAAAAAGGCATTTTTAGGCACTTTTTTTTTAAAATTTGACACCCCCTCAAAACTAATATATATTAGCGCCGAAGGCACCTTTAGCAAAATTTTAGGCAAAAATGGATATGTGATAATAGTGGGGACACCTCAAAATAGTGGGGGTGGGAAATGGGGGACCTTTTAGGTCGACAGGGGGTCGAGTCCTTGAAGGGGGGACGTCGGCCTCAGGGCGCCCCCCTTTCCTAAATCCGCTGATGGCAATAAGTACAAATTTGCAGTTTCTTGTAGTTCGGTAACCAACTGAAAATCAAGCAAAACAAAACAAAACTGAAACGAAATGGTGCGATGACGTTTGTTGAATAATAATGGATTACAATCCATTATGATGGGTTAATACTCAATAAAATTGAAAATGATTAGATTCATTTTTACTGTTTCAAAAAAAAGTAACTTTATAATCTCTTTTTAATCGATTATAATCAAACTTTTATTGAAATGTTAGTACCCCCAGTCTTCGAGAGTAGGCTTGTGTTTCCGGTCCGACCATCTGGTTTCATTTTTTCTAATAGCTGAGCTACGTTGAACAATTCGTGGTTCAGTCCGACAAGTGGCCTCATTTGTTCTTAACGCGTGTGCATGCCCTTGAAAAGACCAAAACGGATTGGCTAAGCCGAGACGGAGAACTATACGTGGATTTAGGTTATCTGACGTCAGTCAGTCGTCAAGGCCAAAATTTTCTTTCACCGATTTGTCAAGACCGGTGTACTTTTTCAGAAACCTTATGCACTATTTCGTTGGCGCCAATTGTGACGGCAAGGAGATAATTTGATAAAAAAATTGTGCCCTTAGAAACAACAAAAATTTAAAGTTTCAACTCAGCGCCAAGTTTTAGCGCCCACTGAATCGTGACAGCTTCAGCGGTTGCCTCTTTTTCACAATTGAGCAGATTGAGATAATGATTTTGTCAGTAAAATCATTACGAAAAACTCCCCCAATGTCAAAATGCACAGCCAGCAATCTTTTACCTTCCAGCTGTTTCCTCGTATTTTCATCTGCTTAATTTCGTGGGGTTGATTTTAGGTTCTTTACATATGCTTCTGTTGTGGTCTCTGTTTAACATAAAACATCCATTATATTGTACATAGCCTCTTTTAGCTACTGGAATGCTCTGAACGTATGAATTTAGCTCCATCTTAACAATTTAAATCAGAACATGATTATTTGAGGGCGAGGAAAGGTCAATCTATCTCCGGAAGATTAAATATATTACTGTCACTAAATTAAGATTAATAAAAAGTATTAGTCCCAATTTAGTGACAATTTACCTCTTTCTTTGAGTTTATCAGTCAGCTCGTCAAGTTTGCTGCGGCAATTAATTTACTACATACTCTTTTTTCAACAATTATGAATCAAAAAATAGTTTTAGGTTTAAATTGTTCATGAATCAGTTTTCAACCCACGAATAGCTTTCGAAAGAACTCCAGCCAACAACTGCAGCCTTAAGACGCTGTCAGATCTATAGCATCAAGCTGTCCTCCGCTGTCAAGAACTAAAGTGGAGTACATTTTGAAGTGGAGTACAAATTTAATGACTCGGTTAGCTGAGCATATCTGGATGACAGAGTCTTCGGAAACAGTTGCGAAAAGCTGTTTCTCAGGGCGTCTTTGATTTTTTCTACTATAGTAGTAACAGCTGATTGTGTTGCACTTGTCTGTGGTTTAGAAAAACATGGTTACTCAACGGTACCCTCATTAGGAGATGATTATCGACTCCCACAAAAAAATCTGTCATAACTTCACTTCTGCTTGACATTGAGAAGTTCTTGCTCAAAGTTCAGCAGCGTCACCAGCAGCGTCAATCAATTATTCAGCAGCGTCAATCCATTGTATGAACTTTTTTGGTCGTATTCTTATTGCACAAAACATAGATTAAATTGTCAGAATACGTAAATTGTCAGAATACTTAAATCATTTAATCCCCATAACGATAAGATATCAAGTCACAAATGTGGTTGACATTATCCCGGCTCGACTTATAATTCGATTTTGTAAGTCTAGCAAGTGCAGTTTTGCGACTGGAATTCTGCGGCCGAGAAGCTATTTTAAGCCGAGCACAAAGTCGAAACATACCAGGCTTCGAACACAGTCGAAACATAAGTCCAGCACAGTCGAAACATACCCATTTTTGGACGAGAAGGTCGAAACATATATCGAAAAAGTCTTAACATGGGTCAAACACAGTCGAAACATACTGGATATTCGTCGAGAAAATCGAAACATAGGTCGAGCAAAGTAGAAATAAAGATCCAGCACAACTTTATTTTTCTTAACTTTAATTTTTATTCAAGTTTTTAAGTAAATTCAAGCAAGAAATTGAGCGCAAAAAATCTGCTCAAAAAAAAGCAGCCCGCTACAATCAATTGAGAAGAATTGCATACAGCAAAACTAGAATTTTGAGAGGGGACCTTTTAAGTTTTTGAAAAATGGGTTTACTGTGGCAAGGAAAATTAAATTCTACAGAAATTTTTTCAAACATCAGTTTTCACATTAATATTTTCCGTCCAGATTTGTAACCAATAAATGCAAAAATCGGATACCTAACTTGAAAAAAAAATAGTTTTCGATAGAGGAAATTTGCGTTTTACAGGTTGTCTTAGTTTATTTTCAAATCAAGCATCATCACAAAAAAGTCAACTGAAACGAAACATATATCGAGCATAGCCGAAACATAAGTCCAGCACAGTCGAAACATACCCAAGTTTGATCGAGAAAGTCGAAACATAGGTTGAACACAGTCGAAACATTCCTCGAGCACAGTCGATACATTGATTGAGCACAGTCGAAACACAGGTAGAGCTCGGTCGAAAAAAAGGTCGAGCGCAATTGAAATCTAATAAAACTTTAAACCAGATGTGTTTTCACTGAGACACCAAAAAAAGCCTTTTGAACAGTTTTTGGAGCTATCACAGCCGACATTCAGCAAGAACGTTTTTTTTTGTGTCGAGAAGGTCAAATCAGTCTTAAAAGTTTTTTCTAGACCGACAAAACTTTTAAGAAATTGAAAATTTGTTCGACCCCGCATTGATAAATTTCGGCTTTCTCGACCAAAATTCGATATGTTTCTACTTTCTGGACTTTCTCTACTGACATTGTTTCAAAATTAAGAAAAAATTGTTTGCTCTACCCCACATAGGATGCATTTCAACTTTCTCGAGCAAAAGTCGATGTGTTTTCTGCCAAAAATGGGTATGTTTCAACTATTTCGAGTTTCTCGACAAACAAGCGACCAGAAAGCGGTCTCACTGGTGGTAATCACGAAAAAAAAAGAGCGCAATGGTTTGTTGGAATAATTTAGTGGGTGCAGTAAATGAAAAAAATTTTGTCCTCCGAGGCAATCTGGGTCGAGATCCCGCTCAAAAACCGCTCAAGATATGAGCGGTTTGAACGGTTTTTCAACAAGATTTGAGCGGTTTGAGCGGTTTGGGCGGTTTGGGCGGTTTTTTCAAATCTTGCTTAAAAAACCGCTCAAAAACCGCTCATTTCTTGCGGTGATTTTTGAACGGTTTTTCAAGCAAGATTTCAGCGGTTTTTGAGCGGTCTTATAAAGAAAACCGATTAAAACCAACAAAAAGTCCAGGAAAGTAATGTGACCCGGGTTGACATCCATAAACAGAAAATGCTTATTTTAAGTTTTCCCACACCGAAAAAGCTTATCATACAATTGCATGCAGCAAATGTATGGAAAATGCTAATCATACAATTTTCATTCAATTTCAAATAATCATTGAAAAAATATTCCATCTAGTATTTTGGAGTGCTTTTGCTCAATTTAAAGGACATTGCTCATCAAAAACGAAAATTTAATTTGAAGCTAAAAAAATAGTTATCATACATTTTGCATTTATGAAAATTGTATGATAACCAATTTTTCATAAAAGGCAAGATGTTCAGAATAATGTAAAAACTTGTTTTTAAACGAATTTAAAGTAATTAAGAGTGCTTTTGCTCAATTTAAAACACCTTGCTCATCAAAAACCAGGTTTTATCCTCAGTTTTAACTACTAGTGTAGAGTGGACTCCCGTCATTCTGGAAGCAAATCTTGCTTCAAATTAGGCTCAAACCCGTTCAAATCTTGCGCGGTTTTTGAGCGGTTTTTTCTAGATAAACCGTTCAAAAACCGCTCAAACCGCTCATTTTGAAGCAAGATTTTGAGCGTAATTGTCTAAAAAAACCGCTCAAACCGCTCAAATCTTGCTACAAATTAGGTGAAAAATCTCGACTCGGGAATAAATATTGAAAAGACAGTAACAAACACGCGCGTCAAATTTCGGAGTTGAGAATTGACCGTAAAATATTACAAGACAGCTTACAAATTTTTTAATCGATGATAAGCTTGATTGTGGTTTTCTTGGATAAAAACTATTTGAAACTCGTTTGAATTTTGTAGCTTCTTGTTTGGAAAACCTTGGCACTGCTTACCTGTTCATTGTTCCATTAGCGTTGAGGGTTTCTCATCTGTTTGTTCCTGAGTTAAAGAATTCCTCTCAGTCCAAAGGTCGTGCCGTTAACTTCACTCAGTACGCTCAAGTTGTCTTCTGCGATCTCCGCAGATCAATCTTCATTCTTCAGGGTACTGATTGGTCAGTCAGTTCACCCTGTGAGTTTTCATTGTCTTTATCATTATTCCAATCTACAGGTATTTATTAAGAACCCATGTATTCTATTCACAGGTCTTTTGGATCAACAACAAAGCATCAACAGCAGCAACAACACAATTTAGATCACTTTCGACTGTTCTAACAAGGTAATCAGAATATCTGAGGATCAATTCAAGCTGTAGAGTATCATTCTGTTTGACATTTGCAAGGTAGCAGGTTCGACACCGACGAAATGTTTCAGTTAATACTGAGTATACATTATGGGAGTGTTTTGCGTACTCAACAGTTAGATCTACTTAACAAATCGCCCTCCCTTTGGTATCTACTTAAGAATTGCCACCCCTATTAATAAAAGCAGTAAATTAGCACTGAGTTTTCTATTGAGAATTATAATTTTGCTGCATTCTGATTGGTCGAAAATGCGTTCTTTTAATCTACTTAACAATTGCCCCCTTTCTTAAAAGGGGGACGCAATTGTTAAGTAGATCCCAACAATTTGCTGGTTTTAGATATTTTAATGATCAAACATTTGAGACTTCCATTTTATACGTTACTTCCATCCTGCAGAATTGGCACAAACTGTTCCTTTCCGCTGCTGGTCCTACCCCTACATGAGTTCCTTGTTTCAGGGCCAGGTTACAGACTATGAGCCAGAAATTGCAAAAATTACTCAAGGCAAAAAACTCATAGTTAGAACACCATTTTGAACATACACTAAGAATTAACTAAAAAATACCATGCTCACCGCCACACTCAAAACCATTTGCTGAAACAACTTTTTTGTTCTCATTTTTCGACTCATGACTCCTGTCAGGTGCTTCTATTGTTTTCTTCGGATATAAATGGGCTGTACTTCTTCACATCAAGAAAAAATTTAGCTTAATCTGGACTTAAAACAGTGTACTTAGTAATTTCTTTGGCATTCTGAGAGTAGCTTTTGATAATAGCATTTCGACCTTGTCCTAAAATTCATAAAAAATGTTTGTTAAGATTCATGGAAGAGCTGGCTGGAATGGATAGAACTGAGTTCAAAGATGTCTCAGCCTTGTGAGGTAGCTAAAACAAAAACCCAGCGCTTTGCCCTCCAGCTGACTTCATTTTAGAAAACAAGCTTTCACTTGTCTCGTCTATTTGGTTTATTGAAAGAAACTCTTTGTTAATGTTTTACCAAATTCTCATTATCAACTTAAGAGTTCTGGGTTTGTGCTTTTTGCAAATGCGGATTCAGTGGTTTTGGACCAGAAATTTGTTGGCTCATTGATTGTCGACTCATGTTTTGTCGGCTTAGTTGCTCCATCAAAAATTTTTCGTGCTGTGAACAGTTTTCATGTGGTTGAAAGTGGCTTAAATTTATTCCTGTTTTTGTTAATTCACTGAATTTGATTTTTTTTGTTCTGATGAATTTATTAAACTATTGAAATAGAAACAAATCAACTATAATTTAGCTGTGTTGTGACTCCTTATGGTTAATATCAATGGCTCTAGTTGTCGTGAAAATCTGACACAATCACTGAAGTACAGCGACAAGAAAACTTCCCAACATTAATTTTTTTTCTATCCGCGGACTATCCTTGAACCCCAAATATACGGATCGTTCGAAGTCTAATAAAAAAACGAGGTTAACTTCAACGCTGCAAGGATATTATCATCTCTCACGCGACGTGATTCACAACAGTATCGCGGCCCACTCCAGCAGCTATTGGCCAACTCAGAATAAAAACCGACTTCTGGGTATTCCCAAAAAATCAATATTCTAAAGAAGCTTCACTCGGAATCAGCTGTAAAAACGTTATTTTTTATACACAAAGACAAGGGACTCCAGATCTCTCGATTGAACTGATGAAAATTAGTATACTTGTTCTTGAAGTTCGGAGAAATCTACTTCTGAGAAAAGACAAGGCGAACACCAATATTGTGTACGAGCTCACGAAATTCACCCTCAAACTGCGATCGACCTTAAATTAGAAGCCAGAATTCTAAAAAACAGCCCCAACTTGCCAGACCTCATTCGAAAGAAGCGATCCAAAAAAAGAAGGCAAACAAGAGACAGAAAGACAGAAGGAAGATTAGAAAACGAAAAGGGGAGAAAAAAAATCAAAACTCGCTTGAGTAAGTGCAATTTTCATCCTTCAAATTCTATCTAATTCCAGTGAATCCGTTGCTAGAAAACCTCAAATTTTAGGAGCCTAATAGAATAAACTGAATTTTTCAATCCCTGTCCCATTCAAAAAATAACCCTCTCCTCCTCCCTATCGACATTTTTGGTCCCAGCGGAGCCGAGATGTACAATTTTGGAATTGCGGAAGGAATCAGTTAACCTGTGCTTGAACTCGAGTAAAGAAAGAGCTGTAAAACTTTGGTAATAAGGAACTGACACAATTGTTTTTCTTCCCAGTTTCAGTGAATCCGGAGGTGTAAAGCTTTGGAATTGCGGAATTGGTTGGATATGCCTTCCCCTGTTTCCCTTGAAAAATAAAAATTTTGCGACATGGACACCGGTAGACATGAAGTTTGCTTTCTCTGCTTCTCGTGTGGGGCGCACATTACGTAACTGCGAGTCTTCCATTACGGAGACGCTTGATCTAATGGGGCTACGTCAAGTACTGCCAAGCCGAAAATAGAAAAATTGGGATGTTTTCTTGACTCAGGAAAAAGAACTCATGGAGCACTCATGCACCAATGATAAAATTGAAACCGCATACTTGATCCCAGGGAAAACATTTCCCCTCAATTTTTCTCCTTACAAAAAAAAACAAATAGAAAAATGGAGAATGGAGATCTTTTTGCAGTCGCAGTGGACTGTAGTCTAGCGGAAACCCCAAGAAAATTGATCGGAATTGTGATGATTGAGGCAGACGCTTTGTAGCCGAGTTGTAACGATTATGAAGCTACATTCGTTACAGAGCAATTCCCGAGAACCAGGAGGTATAACGGGAAAATTTGCTACTGTTCCTGGCTGTCAAAAAGACGTCTCTTCATCCGGTTTCAGGAATCGGGACGGGTACCGGAGAACGACTGCAAATATTTCTTTTAACAATTTTAAGCTTCTTGGAATGTCCTGAATTGTATGAAATTAACTTCAAGTTCATTTTCAGAGTATGAGAAGCTGGGAGTGGAAGGGGTCTAGGGATTTTAGCAGAAGAGTTTTTTGTTAGCAGACCGGTTTTTTGTTAGCAGACCGGTTTTTTAGCAGACTCAGAACAATTATAAAGTGTGAAAGCTAACTTCAAATGCGGCATTGGCAATTAGCGACCGCTTGCTCCGCTCCGCTTCATTTCAACATGAAAGTTATAGTTCACGATTTTCTTTGTTTTGCCGCTAATTCAGACTGTTTTATTTTTAAAATTGATAGTTTTGTTGACAAGTCGCGAGGTAATTGTCTCAAAAGGAGAAACTTCTCCCCAGACTGAGCGTTTTTTGACTCTGTCAATCAATTATTTATCACTTTATTACGTTGGTCTGCTAAAAGCCTCAATTTTCACTTTTTACGCTGAAATATTGGTCTGCTAAACGATCGGTCCCCAAATGGAGAAAAAGGGTTGATCCACCTCCGATGGACATGATAATTTTATCTACAGAACAAAAATAAAAGTATCATAATCACTAAGTAGTAGGCCTGAATTTAGGGGTGAGCTCGTGGTCTGGGAATACTGAGAACCAGCCATTAGCTCACTATTTTGCATGTAATTTGGATAATTTTAGCGGTTCCACCAATAGCCTTTAAAACGTAGCGTCTTCGTGGACCCGTTGCTACGAAAACCACAAATTGAACTCGCGTGAAAGAGACGTTGAAAAGCATGTAAAGCTGTGCTTAGACGCTAGCCAGTTTTAATATAACCTACTTTCATTTTCCGTCGGTATGAACTGCCGGGCGAATGTTACAGAAGAAAATGCGACAAAAGCTTTTGGATCAAAGCGCCCAAACTTCTAAGGAATGTAAAAACAGATAAGATAATCGACAAAAATACATTTACCAAGCTTAAACAAACGTGCTTCCGAGAAAAATTCAACGAGATTAACTCATGCACATAGCGAGTGCTATGCACTTATGGATTCTTAAATAGAAAAAGTTTTTGATAAAAAATGATTTTCAAATGTTTTTGCAACTATTTGCATCACAGGATTTTTACAATAAACTAATCTAATTGAAAATAAAACATCAGTTTACAAATGTTATTTACAATAATTCACATAAATTTTGATTCTAAACCATTATGTTAAAAACTTAGCCAATCACAGTTGACCTCTAAATTACTATTCAGATTAAATTACTTTCAACCTCTTAAATTATTTAAACAATTTTTAATTAATTTGTCTGGAAGTTTCTGAGTCATAGTTTTGATTTAGACATGTACGTTTCAAATAAAAAACAAAAAATTATTTTGGGATTAAATTTTCAGTGTTAACTCCCTGCTCCTAAACTCATCGCGCGTGTTCAAGCCCGGTTCATCTCTTTCCTGATATTTAGAGAATGCGTTAAAATTGTAAATTCAAACAAACGTTTTCTCACATTTTTGTGCATCTTGGGGTTTTTTAAAAATTCTAAACTATCTGTACAATTTTATCAAAGATCATAAAAAGTGTCATACACATCATAATTTCAAAATTTAGAAAAATTCAACCAATCAAAACTGTACAAATTTTACTGATATTATGCAACACTTTTTATGTAACAATTTTAAACACTTTGTCACAAGTTTTTGAGAGTTTTTTTACCTTTTTAATTTCTACAATTTCGTTTTGTCGCTAAATTTCATGCTAACATGTAAGTTATTTCAAAATTTTTTCTTGTTTTAGCCAGAATTTTTCGATTCTGGAACTATAGCCCTTGTGTCAGCTCCCTACTTCTAAACTCGTCGCGCGTGTTAATTGCCGGTCTCTCTTTCCTAATGTGCAGCGCCTCTAATGTAAGTAATTTGATGCTGCTAGACGCCTGGTCGATTATTTTCCATTTAAACTCAGACTTACCACTCTCAATACTACACTGCCTAATATGCTGTCCAACTGGGGTATCCTCTTTTCGGTGTTCCTCAATCCTTGTGGTGAAATGTTGGACCGTCTGGCCAACATAGATGGATTTGCACCCACAACATTCAAGACTGTACACCACTTTTGATTTCAGTTCACTGGAAAAGGAGGATTTTAGAGAGGGCATACAAGTTTTCATTTTCCTCGTCGTGAATATTATCTGCGCATTGGTGATATCACGCACTTTTTTTGCTAATGTCTGACTGTGATTTCCCCTATATTGGACCATCAAGATGGGTGGTGAAACACTGCTATAATCACAGGGCTTCTTTTTCTCAGCCATGTTTTTTTTGTTTTTGCCCTTTCTGATGATCTTTTCAAGGGCATGGGATGCAACCCGCGACGACCAACTTTCTGGAAATTGGTTATCCAACCAATCCTCACGGTTGATTTTCATAGCTTTATCATATTCTTGCCATGTTGACGTACTGCGGAAAACCCGGTGAACAGTTCCTTCAATCACACTTCTCTTGTACTGAAGGGGGGCGCAGCTTCTAAAATTTAGTATGGTACTTGTATCTGTTGGTTTTTGATACCACCCACAGTTAATTTTCCTGCTTTTGTCGACACTAAATTTTAAGTCCAAAAATGCCAAATTTCTATTTGTGTTTGATGTCTCTATTGTGAACTGTAAATTTGGATGTAGTAAGTTTGCAGCTCGTAGCTTTTTTTCAGATTCACCCTTCACTGTTCTCATTATATCGTCAACGTAACGGAGAAATAACTTAGCTTGCTGCACTGACTTATTTTTCTCTCATATTGCGATGCATTTTCTACAGTACCAGACGGTTTCACTCATATTTCGATGCTCATCATCTGATATATCACCGCATTTTACGTGATACCAGTTGAAACAGCATTCACATTCTACACCTTTTGACCTGTACGTGACTTTCTTATTGCACTCGGGACATATTCCGTTAAGATCTTTCTCGGGCAAAAATATTTCGGGAACATCCCTCGATAGTGCAGTTTCGTACTGCTTCAGTCAAAGATTTGCTAAAATAACGGCAAGAGATGCCCCCATGGCCAAGCCATCTTTCTGAACGTACCATGTTTCCTTGCACTTGAAATGGACTTGACTAACTGCCATGTATAACAATCTCTTCATGGTTTTCCTAGCAATTGATGGCGGTTCATCTTGCTCATAAATTTTTTCAGAGCTGTGTCTATTGCTTCTTACTGTGGAACATTTGTATACAAACTCTTCACATCTAGAGATATCAAGTTTTCATTGGGCTCAAGATTAGTACTCTTTAAGATTTCTCTCGCAATTAGTGAGTTGGTTTCGATGTTTGCGCCCTCAGTTTTCTCGAAAAAATTGGCAAGAACCTTGTTCAAGTTATAATAAGAGCTACCAGGCAAGGAGAGGACCGGTCTTAATGGGTTATTCACTTTATGCACTTTCGCCAACCCTTAAAGCCTGGCGGGTTGTCCCCAGTGGACCTCATCTTTGTAGAGAGATTCTCATTTATTTCGTCTTTTTTCCTCATAGCCAACAACTCCTTATTGATGTCTCTTTCTATTTTCAAAACAATCGCATCATTTGTTCCTTTACTTTTGCTGAATTGATTTGAATCTAATGTATCCGACTTGTTCTCGTAGGTGTCCTTCCTCATTACACAAAAACCCACGCCATTTTCATACGGTATTGCAACTAATTCATTACTCTTCAGGTACTTTCGGGCCTTCTGAATGCCTTTGTCAGATGGTGTTTGTTTCACCCTTTTGGCGTAGGCTTTTGCCACAGCATCGATCTCACAAAAGGCCTCCCCGGGGACTTTACAATTTTTGAGATCCGATAGAAAGGTGTCAATGTCGGCGAGAAAGTGTGTCTCATTATATTTATCCCTGAGGGGATGTTTCGGCTCTAATGCCAACACTTGTTCTACCCAATTTGTTAATTCAACATCATCAAGAGCTCTCACCGAACCCTCACTTTGCTTCACTAGAGGTCGGTCTTGCCTTTGTGATAGTTTCATTAGCCTATTCTGATGGGTCTCTTTGACTTTTGTTGTTTGTCTTTGTCCCCTAAGACTTGAGTATTTAATTACCGAAGGCCAAAATTTCTCATTTACACCCCTCTGTACTGCGCCTCTCGCCCTTTCTTTTTTGACTTCAACCTTTTTCTCATCTGTCCTTGCCTTGTTCATCTCCGTTCTCACAAGTTTAGTCTGAAAACTGTGTACCGTTTGGTTCAAAAACACCCCATTTTCCGTTACCCTGAACCTCAACAAATCAGGTATAATGTCGTTTTCTAGACAAGCTCTGAAAATTTTATCACGTTGGTGACAGTTGATAAGTTTAACACATATGGACGCATAATTACGGACTAGTTTCCAAATTAGTTTGCTTTTGAAAGTCCAAATCAAGATTGGAGATGGGAGTACAACTGTGTTCATTGGTTTGCAGGCCACGAGGAATGAACCTCACGTGACACCAAGCAACACAAATAACCCAAGTTTAACTCACCCTCTCCGTTGAAGCCTCCTCGTCAGTCGGACCAACAGTTTCTTCGCCTCTGTTCACCAGTCTTCTTTTCTGCGCCCCCCTTCTCGATTGAGATTTTTTTTCGTGTTTGAACGAAGCCTGGACAAAACAGCTGGCAGGTTGTCTTTGTGTTCGAACACAATCCGCAAAGACTTTAGCTCCAGCTGGACGTCCTGGTGCAGTGCCTGATATTCCTTGACCAGCTCCGTTCTTCTCTTCTTCTTTGAAATGAGACACTTCATTATAGGAATGACAAGAATACCCGAGCCGATCAGCTGGTTCCTGATATCCGGTGTACCGTTTCTCTGACAGTATACAACTGAGCTGATAATTGTCAGTGTCTTCAGGATTTCTGTCAATTCCTCTGCAATGTAAGCTCTGTAATCGTTTGCGCGGTGGCTGTTGATAGAAATATTGATGATGTCGTGCCACACAACCACTTGACGTTTTTCTGCTAGAGGTGCCCTGCAGAGTAGGCTTGCGAGGTTCTTCTGTGGTTTCGTGGTGTTCGGGTTTAAAAAAAGACCCAGAATAGCCAAAATTTTGGGCAGAATTTGTTCCTTTTTGGGTTGCTAAGTTGCTCCAGGCTGTGGTAGAGGGAGCTAGCTGCTACAATTGTAGACTATTTCAATTCTAACATGGTAAAATAGTAAAAGATTTTTCCTCTAAAAGATTTCTCCGCTAAAACATGGGAAAAAAATTAAATTAGGTCTCCTTGTAGGAGAAACTGTAATTGAGAATTTGCTCAACGCCGTAGTGTTTCAAAGTTTTACATCTTAATGTTTTGAGAATGCGTTAAAATTGTAAATTCAAACAAACGTTTTCGCAAACTTTTGTGCATCTTCAGGTTTTAAAAATTTTAAACTATCTGTACAAAATAAAATGATCACAGATTAAAAAAGTGTCATACACATCATTATTTCGAAATTTATAAAATTCAACCAATCAAAACTTTACAAATTTTACTGAAAACATGTAACAACTGTTATGTAACATTTTTAAACATTTTGTCACAAACTTCTTAGAGTTTTCACCTTTTTTGTTTTTACAATTTCGTTTTGTAGCTAATTTTTACGCTAACAGGTAAGTTATTTCAAAATTGTTTCTTGTTTTAGCCAGAAATTTTTGATTCTGGAACTATAGCATTAGTGTCAATAGTTCCAGAATTGAACTATTGACACTAAGACTCTGTAATTGTTTTCCTAAAACTGTTTTCCTAAAACTGTACAGATAGCTTAGAAGTTTTAAAACCTGAAGATGCACAAAAATTGGGGAAAACGTAAGTTTGAATTAACAATTTTATTGGATTTTTTCCTGATATGTATTGCATTTAGTGTTAAATGTTTGTTTGGTTGTTTGACCTATCTATAATTTCTCAAATAAGATCTGCGCTTTTTCTATCAAGACTGCATTGCTGAAGGTGAAGGCCTACCGGCGAGTCTTCAATCTAATGTCCCTCAATTCTAGTGGTCAAATTTCGAACAGTTTGTCCGACATAGATGAAATTGCATTCGCTTGATGACAATTTATAAACCACTCTTGACATGCGGTCAAAATAAAATGCTGACTTTAGTGATGATCAACATGGTTCTAGTTTTCTTGTGGTGGAAACCACTTGAGCGTTAATTAAATTTCGTAACCTGCTTGCAAAATATTGGCTTTGGTTATCTCAATATTGCGCCATCAGCATTGGGGGCTTCACATCCTTTGGTGATTGAGTTGAAAAACTCCTCTCACTATGCAGGGCTTGCTCTTATTCTTGATGACTTTGCACAGGGCGTCTGCCGCCACCTTTCCGGAGCAAATTTCAGAGTACTGATTTGTCAGCCATTGCGCTTTATTAGCTTCCATAGCCTTATCAAATTGCCCTTTGAAGTTTGGGGGAGACTCCTGGCTGTACAGCTTCTGTAAGGCAATTTCAATTGCTTTCTTCAGAGGAACATCAGTGTACAAACTTTTCACATTAAAAAATATTATTGTTACATCCGGATCTAGAGAATTGTTTTCAATTGTTTCTCTGGCATCTTTAGTACTGGTTTCAATAATGGCTCCATCAATATTGTCAAACAACTTCCCAAGCGTTTTGAATCTGAAATACCCTGATAAAACTCAATTTCATGCCAGATGAAAACTGAGGGCTGAAAACCCTAGAACACTTGTCCTCTAGCCTATACTATTACTCTTAATTTCGTTTTTTTTTGGTTAAAACCTTTTGCATAAATTGTTTTGGCTTATTATTTTTGACTTGATGGGTTATTTTTGCGTCGTTTGAAAAGAACTATAGCTTTTTGTTCTTTGATGTGTCTCCGGTGGTTGGGACCGGGCGTTCAGGTTTTGAGTGTTAAACTTTTTCTCACCAAAACGGGTTAACCTGGCTTAATTGCCGCTCGAAAAATGGTTCTGAAGACTCGACGATTGTAGTTGTGGGCGTTTTTTCATTTATAAGGAAAAAATATTTTATTTGTTTGGTTGCTTGCAAGGTTATGTTTGTGTTTTTTCTGCACATAGTGAAATGGTCAAGATGGGTGATGGTGAGATGGGAATGGTATTTGGAAATTGGATGGGGTTTACTGTTCACTTATGGTAAAGTATGTTGGAAAGAATTTAGATTTATCTTAGCTAAGTACATTTTGAAAATATATAGATTAAACTACATACAAATTATACACTGCCTGTTGTTGTGTCATTTGTATGATTGTAACACACGAACGGGAAATTCAGTGTTTTTGTAAAAATGCGCTTTTCCCAATAGTAACAAGGATGGCCAGTTAGGGTGCAAGTAGCACAGAATGATCCGACAATTTATGCACCCACAACATTCAAGACTGTACACCACTTTTGATTTCAGTTCACTGGAAAAGGAGGATTTTAGAGAGGGCATACAAGTTTTCATTTTTCTCGTCGTGAATATCAACTGCGAATTGATGATATCGCGCAGTTTTTTGCTAATGTTTGACTGTGATTCCCCCTATATTGGACCATCAAGATGGGTGGTGAATCACTGGCATAATCACAAGGCTTCTTTTTCTCAGCCATGTTCTTTTTGTTTTTGACCTTCCTGATGATCTTTTCTAGGGTATGGGATGCAACACGCGACGACGAACTTTCCGGATATTGGTTATCCAACCACTCCTCACGGTTGATTTTCATAGCTTTATCATATTCTTGCCATGTTGACGTACTGCGGAAAACCCGGTGAACAGTTCCTTCAATCACACTTCTCTTGTACTGAAGGGGAGCGCAGCTTCTAAAATTTAGTATGGTACCTGTATCTGTTGGTTTTTGATACCACCCACAGTTAATTTTCCTGCCTTTGCCAACACTAATTTTTAAATCTAAAAATGCCAAATTTCCGTTTGTGTTTGGTGTCTCTTTTGTGAAGTGTAAACTTGGATGTAGTAAGTTTGCAGCCCATAGCACTTTTTCAGGTTCACCCTTCACTGTTCTCATTATATCGTCAACGTAACGGAGAAATAACTTAGCTTGCTGCACTGACTCATTTTTCTCTCTTATTGCGATGCGTTTTCTACACAACCAGACGGTTTCACTTATATTTCGATACTCATCATCTGATATATCACCGCATTATACGTGATACCAGTTGAAACAGCATTGACATTCTACACCTTTTGACCTGTACGTGACTTTCTTATTGCACTCGGGACATATTCCGATGAGATCTTTCTCGGGCAAAAACATTTCGGGAATATCCCTCGATAGTGCAGTTTCTTACTGCTTCAGCCAAAGATTTGCTAAAATAACGGCAAGAGATGCCCCCATTGCCAAGCCATCTTTCTGAACGTACCATGTTTCCTTGCACTTGATTTGGACTTGACTAACTGCCATGTTCAACAATCTCTTCATGGTTTTCCTAGCAATTGATGGCGGTTCATCTTGCTCATAACATTTTTCAGAGCTATGTCTATTGCTTCTTTCTGTGGAATATTTGTATACAAACTCTTCACATCTAGAGATATCAAATTTTCATTGGGCTGAAGATTAGTGCACTCTAAGATATCTCTCGCATTTAGTGAGCTGGTTTCGATGTTTGCGCCCTCAGTTTTTTCAAAAAATTTTGCAAGAACCTTGTTCAAGTTATAATAAGAGCTACCAGGCAAGGAGAGGACCGGTCTTAATGGGTTATTCACTTTATTCACTTTCGCCAACCCATAAAGCCTGGCGGTTTGTCCCCAGTGGGCCTCATCCGTGTGTAGAGATTTTCACTTATTTCATCTTTTTTCCTCATAGCCAACAACTCCTTATTGATGTCTCTTTCTATCTTCAAAACAATCGCATCACTTGTTCTTTTACTTTTGCTGTATTGATTTGAATCTAATGTATCCGACTTGTTCTCGTAGGTGTCCTTCCTCATTGCACAAAAACCCACGCCATTGTCATACGGTACTGCAACTAATTCCTTACTCTTCAGGTACGTTCGGGCCTTCTGAATGCCTTTGTCAGATGGTGTTTGTTTCACCCTTTTGGCATAGGCTTTTGCCACAGCATCGATCTCACAATAGGCCTCCCCGGGGACTTTACGATTTTTGAGATCCGATAGAAAGGTGTCAATGTCGGCGAGAAAGTGTGTCTCATTAAATTTATCCCTGAGGGGATGTTTCGGCTCTAATGCCAACCCTTGTTCTACCCAATTTGGTAATTCAACATCATCAAGAGCTCTTACCGAACCCTCACCTTGCTTCACTAGAGGTCGGTCTTGCCTTTGTGATAGTTTCATTAGCCTATTCTGATGGGTCTCTTCGACTTTTGTTGTTTGTCTTTGTCCACTAAGACTTAAGTATTTAATTACCGAAGGCCAAAATTTCTCATTTACACCCCTCTGTACTGCGCCTCTCGTCCTTTCTTTTTTGACTTCAACTTTTTTCTCATCTGTCCTTGCCTTGTTCATCTCCATTCTCACAAGTTTAGTCTGAAAACTGTGTACCGCTTGGTTCAAAAACACCACATTTTCCGGTACCCTGAACCTCAAAAATCAGGTATCATGTCATTTTCTAGACAAAATTTCAAAAATTTAACACGTTGGTGACAGTTGATAAATTTAACATATATGGACGCATAATCACGGACTAATTTTCCATATGAGTTTGGTTTTTAAAGTCCAAATCAAGATTGGAGGTGGGAGTACAACTGTGCTCATTGGTTTGCAGGCCACGAGGAATGAACCTCACGTGACACAAAGCAACACAAATAACACAAGTTTAACTCACCCTCTCCATTGAAGCCTCCTCGTCAGTCGGACCAACAGTTTCCTCGCCTCTGTTCACCAGTCTTCTTTTCTGCGCCCTCCTTCTCGATTGAGATTTCTTTTCGTGTTTGAACGAAGCTTGGACAAAACAGCTGGCAGGTTGTCTTGATGTTCGAACACAATCCGCAGAGACTTTAGCTCCAGCTGGACGTCCTGGTGCAGTGCCTGATATTCGTTGACCAGCTCCGTTCTTCTCTTCCTCTTTGAAATGAGACACTTCGTAATAGGAATGACAAGAATACCCGAGCTGATCAGCTGGTTCCTGATATCCGGTGTACCGTTTCTCTGACAGTATACAATTGAGCTGATAATTGTCAGTGTCTTCAGGATTTCTGTCAATTCCTCTGCAATGCAAGCTCTGTAATTGTTTGTGCGGTGGCTGTTGATAGAATTATTGATGATGTCGTGCCACACAACCACTTGACGTTTTTCTGCTAGAGTTGCCCTGCAGAGTAGGCTTGCGAGGCTCATCTGTGGATTCGTGGTGTACGGGTTTAAAAAAAGTCCCAGAATAGCCAAAATTTTGGACAGAAATTGTTCCTTTTCCGGGTTGCTAAGTTGTTCCAGGCTGTGGTAGAGGGAGCTAGCCGCTACAATGTAGACCATTTCAATTCTAACATGGTAAAATATTAAAAGAGTTTTCCTCTAAAAAACTTCTCCGCTAAAACAAGGGAAAAAAATTTAAATTAGGTCTCCTTGTAGGAGAGACTGTAATTGAGAATTTTCTCAACGCCGTAGGGTTTCAAATTTTTTCATCTTAAAATTTTGAGAATGAGTTAAAAATGTAAATTCAAACAAACGTTTTAGCACACGTTTGTGCATCTTCAGGTTTTAAAATTTTTAAACTATCTGTACAAATTGATCACAGATTATAACATCATACACATCATTATTTCGAAATTTAAAAACTTCAACCAATCAAAACGTTACAAATATTATAAGAAATTTAAAATGTGAATTCAAACTTTTCGCACATTCTGTGCATAATCAGGATTAAAATTTTTTACAATATTTACAAAACGATCAAAGATCTGCAAAATGAGAAACGTGACTGAAAAGGCTCTAAAACTTTTTAACCAATCAAATTTGAACAACTGTAATTGCATAATATAATTACGTAATCATGAATCACATTTTCCTGTAAATTTTTGAGATTTTTTAGTTTTTTTTTTGGTTATAAAATTTCGATTTGGGAACATTTTTGATTCTGACATGTCAGTTTTTTAACTTTTAGCCATGTGATACATAGATTATAACTTTAGTGTTAATTCCCGGCTCCTGAATTCATCGCGTGTGTTGAATTTCGGCCTCTCCCTCCAAATATGCAAAGCCTCTAGTGTCAGTTGCGTATGAGTGTTGGCTGTTTGGTCTATAATCTCTGACTTCAGCTCAGCAGTACCGCCTACGTCCTTAGTGCCGCCTACCTCTTTTCTGTAATTTACAAAAATTACTGAAATTATGTAACAACTATTATGTAACAAAAATAGTCCAGAATCGAACTATTGACACTACGGCTCTGTAATTGTTTTCCTAAAACTGTTTTCCTAAAACTGTACAGATAGTTTAGAAGTTTTAAAACCTGAAGATGCACAAAAATGTGAGAAAACGTTTGTTTGAATTAACAATTTTAATACATTTTTTTTCCTGATATGTGTTCCTTTTAGTCCGGATCTAGAGAATTGTTTTCAATTGTTTCTCTGGCATCTTTAGTACTGGTTTCTATAATGGCTGCAACAATATTGTCAAACAACTTCGCAAGCGTTTTGAATCTGAAATACCCAATTACAGCCTTTTTGTTCTTTGATGTGTCTCCGGAGGTTGGGACCGGGCATTCAGGTTCAAAATTAACCCATCAAGTCAAAATTAATAAGCCAAAACAATTTATGCAAAAGGCCTCCCCGGGGAATTTAACTAAAAAAAAACGAAATTAAGAGTAATAGTATAGGCTGGAGGACAAATGTTCCAGGGTTTTCACCTCTCAGTTTTCATCTGGCATGAAATTGAGTTTTATACCGATAAAACTCAATTTCATGACAGATGAAAACTGAGGGGTGAAAGATCTGGAACACTTGTCCTCTAGCCTATACTATTACACTTAATTTCGTTTTTTTTTGGTTAAAACCTTTTGCATAAATTGTTTTGGCTTATTATTTTTGACTTGATGTGTTAATTTTGCGTCGTTTGAAAAAAACCATAGCTTTTTGTTCTTTGATGTGTCTCCGGAGGTTGGGACCGGGCGTTCAGGTTTAGATTATAAGAATTTTTCTCACCAGAACGGGTTAACCCGGCTTAATTGCCGCTCGATAAATGTTCAGAAGTTTCGACGATTGTGGTTGTGGGCTATTTTTCATTTATAAGGAAAGAACATTTTATCTGTTTGGTTGCTTGCAATGTTATGTTTGTGTTTTCCTAAATGGGCAGAAAACAATTTTGAATCAATTTTTTCTTCACATAGTGAAATGGTCGTGATGGGTGATGGTGAGATGGGAATGGTATTCGGAAATTGGATGGGGTTTACTGTGCACTTATGGCAAAGTATGGTGGAAAGAATTTAGATTTATCTTAGCTACGTACATTTTGAAAATATATAGATTAAACTACATAAAAATTATACACTGCTTGTTTTTGTGTCATTTGTATGATTGTAACACACAAACGAGAAATGGCGGTTCATCTTGCTCATAAAATTTTTCAGAGCTATGTCTATTGCTTCTTTCTGTGGAACATTTGTGTAAAAACTCTTCACATCTAGAGATAACAAATTTTCATTGGGCTGAAGACTAGTGCTCTCTAAGATATCTCTCGCATTTAGTGAGCTGGTTTCGATGTTTGCGCCCTCAGTTTTCTCAAAAAATTTTGCAAGAACCTTGTTCAAGTTATAATAAGAGCTACCAGGCAAGGAGAGGACCGGTCTTAATGGGTTATTCACTTTATGCACTTTCGCCAACCCATAAAGCCTGGCGGTTTGTCCCCAGTGGACCTCATCCTTGTGTAGAGATTCTCACTTATTTCATCTTTTTTCCTCATAGCCAACAACTCCTTATTGATGTCTCTTTCTATCTTCAAAACAATCGCATCACTTGTTCCTTTACTTTTGCTGATATGATTTGAATCTAATGTATCCGACTTGTTCTCTTAGGTGTTCTTCCTCATTACCCAAAAACCCACGCCATTGTCATACGGTACCGCAACTAATTCATTACTCTTCAGGTACTTTCGGGCCGTCTCAACGCCTTTGTCAGATGGTGTTTGTTTCACCCTTTTGGCATAGGCTTTTGCCACAGCTTCGATCTCACAAAAGGCCTCCCTGGGGACTTTACGATTTTGAGATCCAATAGAAAGATGTTAATGTCGGCGAGAAAGTGTGTCTCATTAAATTTATCCCTGAGGGGATGTTTCGGCTCTAATGCCAACACTTGTTCTACCCAATTTGGTAATTCAACATCATCAAGAGCTCTTACCGAACCCTCACCTTGCTTCACTAGAGGTCGGTTTTGCCTTTGTGATAGTTTTATTAGCCTATTCTGATGGGTCTTTTTGACTTTTGTTGTTTGTCTTTGTCCCCTAAGACTTCAGTATTTAATTACCGAAGGCCAAAACTTCTCATTTACACCCCTCTTTACTGTGCCTCTCGCCCTTTCTTTTTTGACTTCAACGTTTTTCTCATCTGTCCTTGCCCTGTTCATCTCCATTCTCACAAGTTAAGTCTGAAAACTGTGTACCGCTTGGTTCAAAAACACCACATTTTCCGGTACCCTGAACATCAAAAAATCAGGTATCATGTCGTTTTCTAGACAAACTCTCAAAAATTTAACACGTTGGTGACATTTGATAAATTTAACATATATGGATGCTAAATTCAAGATTGGAGGTGGAGTACAACTGTGCTCATTGGTTTGCAGACCACGAGGAATGAACCTCACGTGACACAAAGCAACACAAGTAACACAAGTTTAACTCACCCTCTCCGTTGAAGCCTCCTCGTCAGTCGGACCAACAGTTTCCTCGCCTCTGTTTACCAGTCTTCTTTTCTGCGCCTTCCTTCTCGATTGAGATTTTTTTTCGTGTTTGAACGAAGCTTGGACAAAACAGCTGGCAGGTTTTCTTAGTGTTCGAACACAATCCGCAAAGACTTTAGCTCCAGCTGGACGTCCTGGTGCAGTGCCTGATATTCGTTGACCAGCTCCGTTCTTCTCATCCTCTTTGAAATGAGACACTTCGTAATAGGAATGACAAGAATACCCGAGCTGATCAGCTGGTTCCTGATATCCGGTGTACCGTTTCTCTGACAGTATACAATTGAGCTGATAATTGTCAGTGTCTTCAGGATTTCTGTCAATTCCTCTGCAATGCAAGCTCTGTAATTGTTTGTGCGGTGGCTGTTGATAGAATTATTGATGATGTCGTGCCACACAACCACTTGATATTTTTCTGCTAGAGGTGCCCTGCAGAGTAGGCTTGCGAGGTTCTTCTGTGGATTCGTGGTGTTCGGGTTTAAAAAAAGTCCCAAAATAGCCAAAATTTTGGGCAGAAATTGTTCCTTTTCCGGGTTGCTAAGTTGTTCCAAGCTGTGGTAGAGGGAGCTAGCCGTTACAATGTAGACCATTTCAATTCTAACATGGTAAAATATTAAAAGAGTTTTCCTCTAAAAAATTTCTCCGCTAAAACAAGGGAAAAAAATTTAAATTAGAACTCCTTGTAGGAGAGACTGTAATTGAGAATTTGCTCAACGCCGTACCGTAGGGTTTCAAATTTTTTAATCTTAATATTTTGAGAATCAGTTAAAATTGTATATTCAAACAAACGTTTTAGCAGGATTAAAAATTCTTACAATATTTACAAAACGATCAAAGATCTGAAAAACGAGAAACGTGACTGAAAAGGCTCTAAAACTTTCTAACCAATCAAATTTGTACAACTGTAATTGCATAATATAATTACGTAATCATGAATCACATTTTCCTGTAAATTTCTGAGATTTTTTAGATTTTTTTTTTTGGTTATAGAATTTCGATTTGAGAAGAGTTTTGATTCTGACATGTCAGTTTTTTAACTTTTAGCCATGTTATACATAGACTATAATTTTTATCGTTAATTCCTGGCTCCTGAATTCATCGCGTGTGTTGATCTTCGGCCTCTCCCTCCAAATATGCAAAACCTCTGGTGTCAGTAGCTTATGAGTGTTGGCTGTTTGGTCTATAATCTCTGACTTCAGCTCAGCAGTACCGCCTACCTCCTTAGTACCACCTACCTCCTTTCAGTAATTTACAAATTTTACTGAAATTATGTAACAACTATTATATAACACTTTTAAACATTTTGTCACAAATTTCTGGGAGTTTTCACCTTTTTTGTTTTTACAATTTCGTTTTGTCGCTAATTTTCATGCTAACATGTGAGTTTTTTCAAAATTGTTTCTTTTTTTAGCCAGAATTTTTCGATTCTGGAACTATAGCCTTAGTATCAAAAATTCCAGAATTGAATTATTGACACTAAGGCTCTGTAATTGTTTTCCTAAAACTGTTTTCCTAAAACTGTTTCCCTAAAGTTGTACGGATAATTCAGAATTTTTAAAACCTGAAGATGCACAAAAACGTTTGTTTGAATTTACAATTTTAATGCATTCTTTCCTGAGATGTATTGCTTTTAGTGTTAAATGTTTATTTGGTTGTTTGACCTATCTATAATTTCTCAAGATCTGCGCTTTTTCTATCAAGACTGCATTGCTGAACGTGAAGGCCTACTGGTGAGTCTGCAATCTAATGTCCCTCAACTCTAGTGGTCAAACTTCGAACAGTTTGTCCGACATAGATGGAATTGCATCCACTAGATGACAATTTAGAAACCACTCTTGACATGAGGTCAAAATAAAATGCTGACTTCAGCGATGATCAATATGGTTCTAGTTTTCTTGTGGTGGAAACCACTTGAGCGTTAGTTAAATTTCGTAACCTGCTTACAAAATATTGGCTTTGGTTATCTCAATATTGCACCATCAGTATTGGGGGCTTCACATCCTTTGGTGATTGAGTTGACAAACTCCTCTCACTATGCAGGGCTTGCTCTTATTCTTGATGATTTTGCACAGGGCGTCACTTGTTCCTTTATTTTGCTGATATGATTTGAATCTAATGTATCCGACTTGTTCTCTTAGGTGTTCTTCCTCATTACACAAAAACCCACGCCATTGTCATACGGTACCGCAACTAATTCATTACTCTTCAGGTACTTTCGGGCCGTCTCAACGCCTTTGTCAGATGGTGTTTGTTTCACCCTTTTGGCATAGGCTTTTGCCACAGCTTCGATCTCACAAAAGGCCTCCCCGGGGACTTTACGATTTTGAGATCCAATAGAAAGATGTCAATGTCGGCGAGAAAGTGTGTCTCATTAAATTTATCCCTGAGGGGATGTTTCGGCTCTAATGCCAACACTTGTTCTACCCAATTTGGTAATTCAACATCATCAAGAGCTCTTACCGAACCCTCACCTTGCTTCACTAGAGGTCGGTTTTGCCTTTGTGATAGTTTCATTAGCCTATTCTGATGGGTCTTTTTGACTTTTGTTGTTTGTCTTTGTCCCCTAAGACTTCAGTATTTAATTACCGAAGGCCAAAACTTCTCATTTACACCCCTCTTTACTGCGCCTCTCGCCCTTTCTTTTTTGACTTCAACGTTTTTCTCATCTGTCCTTGCCCTGTTCATCTCCATTCTCACAAGTTAAGTCTGAAAACTGTGTACCGCTTGGTTCAAAAACACCACATTTTCCGGTACCCTGAACATCAAAAAATCAGGTATCATGTCGTTTTCTAGACAAACTCTCAAAAATTTAACACGTTGGTGACAGTTGATAAATTTAACATATATGGATGCATAATCACGGACTAATTTTCCACATGAGTTTGGTTTTTAAAGACCAAATCAAGATTGGAGGTGGAGTACAACTGTGCTCATTGGTTTGCAGACCACGAGGAATGAACCATACGTGACACAAAGCAACACAAATAGCACAAGTTTAACTCACCCTCTCCATTGAAGCCTCCTCGTCAGTCGGACCAACAGTTTCCTCGCCTCTGTTCACCAGTCTTCTTTTCTGCGCCCTCCTTCTCGATTGAGATTTCTTTTTGTGTTTGAACGAAGCTTGGACAAAACAGCTGGCAGGTTGTCTTAGTGTTCGAACACAATCCGCAAAGACTTTAGCTCCAGCTGGACGTCCTGGTGCAGTGCCTGATATTCGTTGACCAGCTCCGTTCTTCTCTTCCTCTTTGAAATGAGACACTTCGTAATAGGAATGACAAGAATACCCGAGCTGATCAGCTGGTTCCTGATATCCGGTGTACCGTTTCTCTGACAGTATACAATTGAGCTGATAATTGTCAGTGTCTTCAGGATTTCTGTCAATTCCTCTGCAATGCAAGCTCTGTAATTGTTTGTGCGGTGGCTGTTGATAGAATTATTGATGATGTCGTGCCACAAAACCACTTGATGTTTTTCTGCTAGAGGTGCCCTGCAGAGTAGGCTTGCGAGGTTCTTCTGTGGATTCGTGGTGTTCGGGTTTAAAAAAAGTCCCAAAATAGCCAAAATTTTGGGCAGAAATTGTTCCTTTTCCGGGTTGCTAAGTTGTTACAGGCTGTGGTAGAGGGAGCTAGCCGCTACAATGTAGACCATTTCAATTCTAACATGGTAAAATATTAAAAGAGTTTTCCTATAAAAAATTTCTCCGCCAAAACAAGGGAAAAAAATTTAAATTAGGTCTCCTTGTAGGAGAGACTGTAATTGAAAATTTGCTCAACGCCGTAGGGTTTCAAATTTTTTAATCTTAATATTTTGAGAATCAGTTAAAATTGTAAATTCAAACAAACGTTTTAGCACACGTTTGTGCATCTTCAGGTTTTAAAAATTCTAAACTATCTGTACAAATTGATCACAGATCATAAAAAGTGTCATACACATCATTATTTTGAAATTTAAAAAATTCAACCAATTAGTACTTTAAAAAAATTTTGAGAAATTTAAAATGTTAATTCAAACGTTTTCACATTCTGTGCATCATCAGGATTAAAAATTCTTACAATATTTACAAAACGATCAAAGATCTGAAAAACGAGAAACGTGACTGAAAAGGCTCTAAAACTTTCTAACCAATCAAATTTGTACAACTGTAATTGCATAATATAATTACGTAATCATGAATCACTTTTTCCTGTAAATTTCTGAGATTTTTTAGATTTTTTTTTTTTTTTGGTTATAGAATTTCGATTTGAGAAGAGTTTTGATTCTGACATGTCAGTTTTTTAACTTTTAGCCATGTTATACATAGACTATAATTTTTATCGTTAATTCCTGGCTCCTGAATTCATCGCGTGTGTTGATCTTCGGCCTCTCCCTCCAAATATGCAAAACCTCTGGTGTCAGTAGCTTATGAGTGTTGGCTGTTTGGTCTATAATCTCTGACTTCAGCTCAGCAGTACCGCCTACCTCCTTAGTACCACCTACCTCCTTTCAGTAATTTACAAATTTTACTGAAATTATGTAACAACTATTATATAACACTTTTAAACATTTTGTCACAAATTTCTGGGAGTTTTCACCTTTTTTGTTTTTACAATTTCGTTTTGTCGCTAATTTTCATGCTAACATGTGAGTTTTTTCAAAATTGTTTCTTTTTTTAGCCAGAATTTTTCGATTCTGGAACTATAGCCTTAGTATCAAAAATTCCAGAATTGAATTATTGACACTAAGGCTCTGTAATTGTTTTCCTAAAACTGTTTTCCTAAAACTGTTTCCCTAAAGTTGTACGGATAATTCAGAATTTTTAAAACCTGAAGATGCACAAAAACGTTTGTTTGAATTTACAATTTTAATGCATTCTTTCCTGAGATGTATTGCTTTTAGTGTTAAATGTTTATTTGGTTGTTTGACCTATCTATAATTTCTCAAGATCTGCGCTTTTTCTATCAAGACTGCATTGCTGAAGGTGAAGGCCTACTGGTGAGTCTGCAATCTAATGTCCCTCAACTCTAGTGGTCAAACTTCGAACAGTTTGTCCGACATAGATGGAATTGCATCCACTAGATGACAATTTATAAACCATTCTTGACATGAGGTCAAAATAAAATGCTGACTTCAGTGATGATCAACTTGGTTCTAGTTTTCTTGTGGTGGAAACCACTTGAGCGTTAGTTAAATTTCGTAACCTGCTTGCAAAATATTGGCTTTGGTTACCTCATTATTACACGATCAGCATTGGGGGCTTCACATCCTTTGGTGATTGAGTTGACGAACTCCTCTCACTATGCAGGGCTGGCTCTTATTCTTGATAATTTTGCACGGCGCCTGCCTCACCTTTGCGGAGCAATTTTCAGAGTACTGATTTGTCAGCCATTGCGCTTTATTAGCTTCCATAGCCTTTTCAAATTGCCCTTTGACTTTTGGGAGGAGACTCCTGGCTGTACAGATTATATTAGGCAATTTCAATTGCTTTCTTCAGAGGAACATCAGTGTACAAACTTTTCACTTTAAAAAATATTCTTGTTACATTCGGATCTAGAGAAATGTTTTCAATTGTTTCTCTGGCATCTTTAGTACTGGTTTCTATAATGGCTCCATCGATATTGTCAAAAAACTTCGCAAGTGTTTTGAATCTGAAATACCCTGATAAAACTCAATTTCATGCCAGATGAAAACAGGGGTGAAAACCCTGGAACACTTGTCCTCTAGCCTATACTATAACTCTTAATTTCGTTTTTTTTTTGGTTAAAACCTTTTGCACAAATTGTTTTGGCTTATTATTTTGACTTGATGGGTTAATTTTGCGTCGTTTGAAAAGAACCATAGCTTTTTGTTCTTTGATGTGTCTCCGGAGGTTGGGACCGGGCGTTCAGGTTTAGAGTGTTAAACTTTTTCTCACCAGAATGGGTTAACCTGGCCGAATTGCCGCTCGATAAATGGTTCAGAAGACTCGACGATTGTGGTTGTGGGCGTTTTTTCATTTATAAGGAAAAAACATTTTATCTGTTTGGTCGATTGCAATGTTATGTTTGTGTTTTCCTAAAACTGGCAGAAAACAATTTTGAATCAATTTTTTCTTCACGTAGTGAAATAGTCGTGCACAATGATGGGAATGGTATTCGGAAATTGGATGGGGTTTACTGTGCACTTATGGTAAAGTATGTTGGAAAGAATTTAGATTTATCTTATCTACGTACATTCTGGGAATATATATTATAAACTACATAAAAATTATACACTGCCTGTTTTTGTGTCATTTGTATGATTGTAACACACGAACGGGAAATTCAGTGTTTTTGTAAAAATGCGCTTTTCCCAATAGTAACAAGGACGGCCAGTCAGGGTGCAAGTAGCACAGAATGATCCGACAATAGTTTTAAAAAGTCCTAAATTTTTTAGAAGAGAAATGAACGTAGTGAAGACTCTTATATAAGTCTTGCTTAATTTGTTTGTTTTTTTTTTCAGGAAAAAGTCCCAAAATATTGATGCACTTAGGTATAATGCATTTTTGAGTTCAATTGAAATTCATCTGCTGAAAGTGACGTAAAAAGTATCACCATATACGAACGTGGAAATGGCGCAAAAAAACGTGAAAGATTTCTAGTTTCGAAAGTGGAATTTATTTTTAAGATTTCTAGGGGAATAAACACTTTACCTATTGATCCAGTTTTATCTAGTTAGGTTCATGTTATTGAAAACGGGCCAATCATAAATTGTTCTAGAAATTCAAAGAGCTTCTATTTTTTCTTTGAAATTCGAAAGTCTAGATTTTTTCACGAAAGTGTGTTTTTTTTAATGTTTACTTGCGTTCATTACTCGGTACTACTATGACAGAGTGGTCCCTTGAAAATAACCAGGTCCCTTGAGAATAAGACGCCTAGATCTTCCAAATCGTTTAATAATTATGATTATGTCTTTCAGAAAGATGTCGCAGTATATTTTCAAACAAATTTCATGTTTTGTTACCTCTTAAAACCTCCCCCTCGCCATTTCAAGGTTGAAAATTACAAAAAAAACCGCCAATAGTGGGTTTAGATGACAAATAAGTCAACCCAATTATATGGTTGTTAAACCGTAAAAAAAGTAAAGCGAGAAAAATTCAATATATATATACAATAGTGATTACAATTTTCAATCTGAAAAGTTTCTGGCTGAACATATTTTGCAAGAGTTTTGAAATGAATAATTTATACACAAATTAGTTTTCAAAATTATAACATGCGAAATGCATGCGGGACCTGTCTATCATAGTTGCTTTTTCGAGGGACTACTCTATCATAATAGTACCCATTACTCTTCCAATCTTCGATTCGCTATGTTCTCAGTTTAGTTTCATTTTTTTTCTGCGCGGTGTGATAAAAAGCTCTGAACGAAAAAATTGGCCGCTAGAAAATAGTTTAAAAATGACCAAAAAATTGTAATTTTTTTTTTTTCGGCAGAAATTGTTTTGAACTTTTTGATTCCCAAAATGGCGCTAAAAACAACAAAAACTAACTTTACCTAATTTCAAACCGGTTTTTCTCGACACTGGGAAAATTTTTGGGAAATTTTTAAATGTTTAAATCACGACTGAAAGGGCGTTTATATGGCATAGCACTTGAGCCATTCTGATGATTTTTTGTGGTGCCTGATGTTGCTAGAAAATAAAAAAATTATAAAAAAACTGATAATAAAATTATAAAAAAACTGATTATAAAATTATAAAAAAACAAATTAAAGAAAATTTTTAGGAAATTTTTCAATGCTTAAATCACGACTGAAAGGGCGTTTATATGATATAGCACTTGAAGCATTCCGAAGATTTTTTGTGGTACCTGATTTTGCTACAAAATTAAAAAATGATAAAAAAAACTAACACACCCGAATACATAGTTCCCCCCATTTTCAACGGTAGGAGCAATAACCACAGCAAAATGATACTTTGAAAGAGACCGTGAACGTCTCTATTATCTTTAAAGCGCGAATTGCCGTTTATTGTAACCTCGTCGTGTAAATTTTGGAGAATTGACGATAAAAGACGGTTAACAGTTTTTCTGAACTTTCCTATTGTAATTTCAGGCTTTATATGTAGTATAGATGACTCATTTTGTAATCCAAAGATGAGACGTAATAACAGTGATTCTTATTCGTACAACACGTAACTATTTCGTTTGATTGACTCCTGCTTTTCTGTTGAATTTATAGCCAACTAAGAAGAGGAATCGCGGTGATTTCTAGTACTTCATTCAATCAACATAAAACATTATTCGTGCTCGTAACTTAGTTTAGATTATTCTTGTAAAAGTGACACTTCTGCAATGGTTTCTATATCAGCAAGATGGATTCAAGTCTGCTTTTCCTTATCATATCTCATGATATTTTGGCTGGCATTTGGAAATGCAAATCATGACATTCAGCACCGAGAGCGCGTTGCCATCAAGTCGGATCTCAATGAGCGAGAAATAGACAATTTGGCCAGGAGCTACGATGTGAAAGTGGTGAAAAAGGTTAGTACAATAATTTGTTATCTAACATATGAAAAACTTCTAACTAAAATTTTAAAATTAATGAAATATAAAATATTTTCGTTGTTTGAAATTTTTGATATTTTGCAAGCAAACGGATGTGATAATACCATTTAATTTTTTCCAATCTTGCTGGAATAAATTTGTGGTCACAAAATTTGGGCCCAATTTTTTCGAGAACGATGTTGTAGCATGTGTTTTATCCGCTTTATGGGCGTTTATTGTTTTGATGAGAAAGACGATATGGCGCTGTTTTAAAAAATAATTGACTCGAAATCGAAACGTCTTGTTTTGAGTAATTTAGCCAACAGACAATGCCTCTGCTTGGGACAACTAAGATTCTGTGTTTGATTCCGGCCGAAGCCGAGTAATTTCAGATAGACTAATTTTCTTCTAAAAATTTAACTATTCGATATCTGCTTTTCAGATGAACTATTGTTTTTTGTAAAAGCTTAACTTATTGTTATCATGTATCTATTTTTTTAATCGGCTTACTATCCAAATCATAATTTTTTGGTATAAGAAATTTTAACTTTATTTGAAATCCGTTTTTTAATTTTCAAATTGATTACTTGTTTTATGATTCGGCTTATTACCCGTGCGATAAACAAGAATATTGCAATCGCGTACTAGACTCTTTTCCCAGAAATAACTTTGTTTACAGAATGGTCAAAATTAGAAATCGTAAGTTTGGGTTGTTCACAATAAATTCAAAAGTCTCCCGCAAACTTGGCCAGGGGTTAATGATTACGCCTGAGACGGCAAAGGTCCTAGGTTCGAATCGGAGAATTTTTTTTCAAACGAATTATTCCAATTCACAAAAACAATATTGGCTTATGTTTTGTTGGCTTAGTTGCCGCATCGTAGAATTGTGTTTTTTTTTGCTACACGCAATTTAAACTGTAGTTGATCATAGTGTTTTGATTTACTTCTGCTGTTTGTAAGTTCTTGACTTCGTATATTTTCCTCAGCTTAAAATTTTTCTCTACCCACACGGTTTTGCGACCTAATTTTGAGTTATTTAAGAAGTGAAACGTAGTTTTCAGGCTCACCTCTGGTTCGCTCAAATGCTAAAGTTTTAATAGAAATTATAGTTCAAGTTTTTCACGACAACATTTTTTTAGGGTTTTTCTTTTTTCGGCTTGATTGGTTTCGGCTTATACTATGTCGGCTTAATGACAGCATATTGCTTTTTTTTCGGGGAGCGATAAAAAATTGTGTTTTCAGGCTGAGGGGTATTTGATAATTTTTGTACCCTTCGATAAACAAGGGTATTGCAATCGGGTACTAGACTGTTTTACCGTAAATAAATTTTCTCACGGAATGGGTTCAATTTTGTAGGAATGGTAATTTTCAAGACGTACTCAATTTCTTAAAATTTCAATTAAAACTATCTCTTCTAGGTAGGTAGAGTACGTTTCCGGGAGTTGATTTTTTTCGGTTTCGTTATTTTCGGCCTAGTTTCAGTCGGTTCGTTTTCCTTATATTATCTGTTAATAGTTTGTATCAGCCGAGTTTTTGAAGCATGGATTGTTTTTGAAGCATCGACTAAATGGTTTTGTCTAATGTTGTACCGGCTTAGACAAGTTATATTTTGTTATTTTGTTGACGGCCAAAACTTCCTGTTTGAGAAAATCAGGTATAATTAAAATATAACAGTTCTATCGAATTTCAAAAAAGGGTAACAGCCTTCACTAAAACGGGTTATGGGAAACTCCTCTGCATAAACGGCTTTGCCCGAATTTTTCACTTCTAAAAAGTATGGCCCTCGGAAAAGGCAATTTTTTTGATATTTAGACCGTTTTTTATTCTTTGTGACTTGTTCCGAAACCTATCCGCCCAAATCGCAGTTTTAGGTCCACTCCAAAGAACGGTTTGTGGAAAATTTTTGTGCATGTGGGGCTACGCCCAAGTTTTTTATTACAAAAAGTAATGGCCCTCGGAAAAGCCAAAATTGTGTTTTTTGATCATTTTTTGATTTTTTCTTACTTTTCTCGAAAACTACCCTACCCTCCCAAATCTGAGATTATGGGTTCAATAAAAACAGCAGGTTATGAAAAGGCCCACTGAATTATCCACTAAGTCCACATTTTTATTACGCAAAACTTATGGTCCTCATAAAAGTCAATAATTGGTTTGTTGTACCGTCTTTTGAAACAATGACTTTTCTCAAAAACTACGCCCTTAATATTTTGAGTTTTTGCGTTAAATCGAAAGAACAGATTGTCTGAATCCCTCGTGTACAGCAGCTACGCTACCCTCCCAAAACTACCCTACCCTCCCAAATCTGAGATTATGGGTTCAATAAAAACAGCAGGTTATGAAAAGGCCCACTGAATTATCCACTACGTCCACAATTTTATTACGCAAAAGTTATGGTCCTCATAAAAGTCAATAATTGGTTTGTTGTACCGTCTTTTGAAACAATGACTTTTCTCAAAAACTACGCCCTTAATATTTTGAGTTTTTGCGTTAAATCGAAAGAACAGATTGTGTGAATCCCTTGTGTACAGCAGCTACGCCCAAATGTTTTTACACAAAAAAGGTAATTCGCAGAAGAGTCAAATTTTTGATTTATTTGCCGTTTTTCGAAATTTTTTTACTTTTCTAGAAAATTACCCTGCCAATTATTAGGTTAAGTGTTCGGGTTCAATCGACAAAACTCGTTTTGAGAAACTTTTCAGCTTAAGCGGCCACGACCTTTTTATTGCAGCAGAAAAAATTATTGATATCGGAAAGTCAAGGTTTTGTTATTTAAACCGTTTTTTAGAAACTTTTTGATTTTCTTAGAAACTACCCTATTAAATATGAGATTCAATAAGAAATCGATTGTGAGATTTTTTCCTCCTGTTTTGTAAGAAACCTCCTTTTAGTCAGAAAAATTTTATGTGTTTGGGAACATAGCATTTTTTTTCACCTTTTGTAGTAGAGAAACAGCTAAGCTTTTGGGCAAAGTCCAATTTTGAAATTATCCATTTCATGCCGCATTGGTATAACAAATTCCGAAAATTTCAAACAGCTATTCCAGCTTTAACTGGGCCTCTTGTTATTTTTTATCGAGACTTACGAACATTTTAGTTCACCTAGTTTTTTCAACATATTTCATTTTTTTTCGACTTTCATTTCGACTTTTCATTTTTTATATTTGTGTTGTATCGCAGGTGGTGCGAAACTGCGCTTTGCCTCTGCGTTATTAGTCTAAAACTTTTTTTTTTGATTTTTTTATGCTTTTTTATTTTCCTTTTTTTCTGGCTTAATATTATATCGGCTTAGTGGCCTCTTATTGTTGACTAGCAGTTAAATATTTGTGTTTTGAGGGCAAAGGGAATCTGTTAAACTTTTATAAGTCTTAGTTTTTTTTAGCTTAAAGGGTTTCTTCTGAGGTATTTTTTTTTTGGCTTTTGTTGGCATGTTTTCGTTTCAAAACTAGCCTGGTTCATTTTGATAGATCTATTTTTTGGTTTTTTCTATTTTTTTCCGGCAGGGGCTTTCATGTTTTGTATCGAAATTGGTACGAAGCCTGTGTGTGTTATATTGGTTTGAAGGGCTAAGTTTTTAGCGATGGTTTTGGACCGTTTTTTGGGTCAACGGTGGTCTTCTCAAGTTGTTCCTACATATTTACAGCTTGATAAGCTTTGTTTTCTCTTTTAAGTGCACATTCGAGAACAAGTGTCTTGACATCGGGAACTTTTTCCCCGTCAACATTTTTTCTGAAAAGTCTGTAAGAAATTGAAGTTGCTTTATTATTGAGCCTTAAAGTCTTCCAGGCCCCTTTTTTCAGTATTTATGAAATTGAAATCTTTTTCCGAGAAAAATTGAATTCTCGGACTATTTTTTGTCTGCTAAAACTCTCAAACATCGATTTTATTGAAATATTTAAACATGTCCTTCTAGATGTAACAGTCGTCTTATTAAGATAAATGAACGTAATGAAGACTTATATAGTTAATGGGGATTTTTTTGTTCGTTTTTTTTTTCCTGAAAAAAAAGGTTATACTGCTCCAATAACTACAGATGTGCATACATATATATCAATGCATTTATGAATGCACCGAAGTATATGTCTTTTTTTGATTTTAATTGAAATTCATCTGCTGAAATTTAGGTAAATTGAACTCTCAAATCTGAACGTGGAAGTAGCGAGAAAAAACGTGAACGACTCCTAGTTTGGAAAGTGGAGTTTAATTTTTAGATTTCCCAGCTGAATAAAAGCTTTTTCTATCGATCTAATTTTCTCTAATTAGGTTAACTTTATCAAAAAGGCACGAATAATAAACACCGTGAACAATTTCGTATGTATTATTGTTTTGATTTGGGCTCAATATTTTCGGCTTTGTAAATGATACTAACAGCTTATTTATTGCCTGTAGTGGTATTTGTCGACTAGTTTTTCTAAATTGATTTTCTTTAATTTTTTTGACTTGTTATCTTCGCCTCATTTATTAATCGCTAGCGTTTAATGCTACGTTTGAAGTGTTTTGCAAGTAAAGCAAAGCCTCGCTTAGTCTCTGTGTTATGCTTGTGACTAGCAATCGTCATCAAATCGGAACATAGACTGCATGTAAACGACTTGTTTTACAGAATCCTTGAATAACTTAATAGCCTGGCTCAGAATCAATTTCTGGTTCATAGTCAATTGCATGGTTCAAGTTTTGAGTCTAATGCTTTGTTTTGCCTAGTTGTAACGTTCATACCTTGCACTCTGATGAACCCGGGTTCGAATCCGGCCAGAACTAGAAAACTTGATTTTTGATAACTGAAAAATTTGCGTTGTTGCCACAGCACGAACGTTGTTTTCGGTAATATAAAGTTTTCACTATAATTGAAAATTATTTTGATGTATTCGTGTAATTGTGCAGATAACCTAATATTTGATATTCAGTTTTTTCTTGGTCTGTTCATTTGCCGTTTTGTCTAAAGAAAGTATTTAATTGAGCATTGCATGAAGTTTCATTATTGTTATTTTTTCATTTATAATATTGATTGGATCGGAAAAAAATGAGAAACAAAAGGTTCGCGCTTCTCACATTTCAACTCTCACAAATTCAAAAGTTTTTTTGATAAAAAGTATTTGAAACAATTTTTAAAAGCCTGAGCACTCTTATGTTTTAGTGTCTCAAGGTGCGAACCTCAGCTATTATTTTCTGGATCAAATTAAGATCCTACCTCATAAAAGTTATTGCCAGTTCTTTTTCCCTAATATTAGGATTGGATGAATTTTGCTTAGGGCTGCATGCTCGATTCTGATTGGCTCAAATTTTCAACTTTGTACCAATGTGACATCTTCCGCCTAAATTGTTTAAGAGGACAGGATATTAGTTTGGTCCATTTTTCCTACTAAGTCTTCAACGAAACAAAATAAGAAAGAATAATTATGAAATAATCATAATTGTTGGAGTTAATGAAAGGGGCAGCTTCAATGCAGTGAATATTTTTTTTGTATACAATTTTTCATGTAACAAACTTTTCGTGTATTTTTCATCTAAAATTTGACAAAAAATATATGAGTGACAACTGGTGAGAAAATGGAAAACTTTAGTTGGAAAAAGGCTGTTTGTTAGTTTCGAATATATAGACGAATGGTTACTTAATTGTTTTCAGCTGATGAATAATTATTACGTGATGGAGAAACGAACAGGCGAAATCTCTGATGTATTTGAAAGACTGGCTCAAAATGAACACGTGAGTTTCAGAGCAATGCTTGCTTCCTGAAAGCGAAGGGATCATAAATTGTAATGTGTGTGTATGTTAAGGTCCGATGGCTTCAACGAGAAGAGCACCAACCGTATTCGAAACGTGGCTTTCCGAAGATACCCACAGTCCCTAGAGTTCCCAACTTCAATGATCCCTTATACAAGGAACAGTGGTATTATGTGAGTTTACCTTGGTATTTATTCAATAATTTAAATTAAACCAAAAATACGCTCCCACAAGGTAAAAATGCCAAAGGAAAAAATTGGGCAGTTTTTTTAAACAATGCGACATATCCGATCTAAGTTTGTGACGCATGATAGTTGAGTATTGTCGAAGGCTAAGGAAAATTTTTCATATGACGATGGCCATCAATGTACAGATTTTCAATCTCAGGAATAATGGCAACCTCTACCGCTTCTTGGAACACAATAATGAATAGATTTGATTGGGTATAATCAGAATATAAAATAGCGTTATTTTTCTAGTACTAATTGTTAAGTGTTTCTTGTGATAGCAAAGTGAAGGGCAACAAGGTATAACAGCAGGAAGTGACCACAGCATCATTGATGTATGGAAGATGGGTTACAATGGAACTGGGGTGAAAGTAGTGGTGATAGACGATGGATTCGACCATACTCACCCTGACCTTAAGCCCAATTACAATAGCAAGTACTCGAAGGATCTCAACGAAAATGACTCTGATCCGTACCCTAGAATTCCGAAAGAGGACAGGGAATATAATGCGTGAGTGTTTTCAAATTGATTTCTTGTCGATTCGTGGATTCAGACCAATTAAGTCTGGAGGAAGCAATCCGAGGTCAAATAAATTAAAAATTCCTGCATTCGTTTTGTTAGTTGCAGCGACATTACTGGATGTAGCATCAAGAGGTCAATTACTGTCAGCAACATTTATGCGATGTATTGAGTTAGATTTATATGTTAGTTTTATGTAATTCGCGTTTCGGGTGATCTTTTCCCATCAATCGTAGACTGATAGCAGGCGCGTTTTAAAATTTCAGATTGAAAAAAAAGCTTCCATGTTTTAGACATGGTACAAAGTGTGGAGGTCAGATTGCTGGAATCCCTAACAATGGAATCTGCGGAGTTGGTATTGCACATGGAGCTCAGATTGGAGGTGAACTAGTTTTCGATGCTTTTTAAGAGTTGAATCTCTTATTAAGAGGAATGAACATAGTGAAGACTCTTATATAGGTCTTGCAGATTTTTTTTTCAGGAAAAAGTCTTTAAATATTGATGCACTTAGGTATAATGCACTTTTAGATTTCAGTTGAAATTAATATGCGGAAAGTGACGTAAATAGCACTCTCCAAATACGAACGTGGAAATGGCGCAAAAAAACGTGAACGATTTCTAGTTTCGAAAGTGAAATTTATTTTTAAGATTTCCCAGCGGACTAATACTCTACCTATTGATCCAGTTTTCTCAAGTTGGGTTCATGTTCTCAAAAAAGCACCAATCATTAATTGTTCTAGAAATTCAAAGAGATTAAAGGGCATCTATTTTTTTTCTTTGAAATTCGAAAGCTGAGATTTTTCAACACAGTCAGTGGTTTGTTTTTTATTTTTACTTGCGTTTATTACTCTTTTCCAATCTTCGTCTGGCTATCTTATATACATCGTGATGGTTTTTTTTTTTTTTTTAGGAAGGCTTCAAATTTTTTCAGACTCCAATTTACATCTTCGCAGTTTGACTTTTGATTTATTTTGAGTTCACTTCATTTCCTCTGTTAAAAGAAAAGCAAACTCCACTATCGAACAGCAAAGTGTCAATTTCACAAAAAGCGTGATTGGCTTCTAGTTTCGAAAGTGAATTTAATTTCCATATTTTGCAGCGAAATAAAAACTTTACTGATAAATCCAGTTTTCTCAAATAAGGTTAATTTTATCTAAAAAAAAGTTTTGGATAATTTGTTCTAGAAATTCGAAGCGCTTTAAGGGCATCTATTTTGTTCTTTCAAATTTGAAGACTGGGTTTTTTCAAAAAATAAGTCCGTTTTTTTTTCTTTGCTTACGTTCATTGGCTCTTTTCCAACTGTCAGTTGTCTATGCTTCATGTTAAGCAGCCTGAGACCTTTTTCGGAGATAAATTGTTCAAGCTCAGCTCAGCTGTGAGGTTTTTGCAAAATTGAACTGAACGCACGTAAATATAGTTAAGAATTTTATAGATCAATTTCATAACATTATGCGCATGCGTATCAAGGCAAGGTCATCTAGATCTAAAATAAGGTGGCCCCAAAAAAGTTGTAAAAACAATTTTTATATAGGAATCAAAATTCTGGACGGATCTGTGACTGACTCGGTGGAGGCAGAGGCATTTAGACACGAGTGTGAAGAAGTAGACATCTACAGCATGTCATGGGGTCCCTCTGACGATGGAATGACATTCGGAGGGTTCATGAAGCTGTCCTACGAAGCTATCGACTACTGCATCAAACATGTTAGTTTCAAGGCCACGTTTAGTTACATCCTTAAGTTACGGCAATTTACAAGCAAGATATAGCTAGAGATATGACGTTTAAATGCGATACATTCAATGGTAGAATTTGAGGAAAGTGATGCTGAGTTATTTAAATTTTGTGTTTTTCCAGTTTCCCACCCCTCTAGTAAAATTACTTAAAAAAATGTTGAAAATTGTTCATACGGCAGTCTGCATGTAAGAAATTTTCTTACAATCTGCTCACTTTTTCACGCTTACACGTTTTATTGCAAGTTAGAGAACGAAAAGTTTTTGTAAATTGAGTTTCAACAAAAAGCAAAAGGGCAGGGTTTCCGAGAAATTTTAAACTATAAGGACCATATTTAGTCAAAAATATTCTGCGCCGAAGGCCAATTTTTGGGAAAAAAAGGATAAAAATGACGTTTTGAGCAGTTTTTAAAAATATTTGACCAAAATATTTGAGTTTTTCCGGCGCACGCTCCCCTTCAAATTTAGTTAAATTGGCGCCAAAGGCGACTTTAGGAAATTTTTGAGATTGTCCAGCCATGCATGGATGTCGTTAAATTATACAAAAGAGGGGACCCTTTGGGAAATTTTGGCAACCAGAATGGGGGGGGGGGGGATTTGGACCCCCTCCCCCTCGACACGCTACTGACATTATGGTATCTTAGTTGGAGAATTGCTAGGGAATCATTCATGTCTGCTTGAGGCTTTTCATTTTAAGTACGTTAACATTTTGAAAGTTCCAGTTTCGTTTCGAAGAAATATTTGGGAACTCATTTGAGATATCATAGTGAGTTGTTACTCTCTCTTGACCTGTTATGGATTCGGGTTATGTCCTCTTTTTTCTCTCCTACCATATCTGTAAAATTGTGTGCTCATTAAGTGCATGCAGTTGTTAATGTTGATGCAGATGAGATTCCTATTTCCTGGATTCGAGAATACTAATGAACCCTGCTAGTTCTACTGTATTTAAACATAGCACACGTATGCCAGTCCATCGTATACTGTTTATGAATGTGCAAACTTTTAGCATAAAGATTAGTTTGACTTGGACGCTGGTTGGTAACTATGTATACACATTGCGAGGCGTTGAGCGGGTTTAGGAGTTGGACCGTGTTTATATTGGTAAATTTATGCAGCAGTTGTTTGTAACTTAACTTGCAAGTATAATGAGAAGAAATTCTAGATTTGCCTTTTAAATTAAACTGATCATCATTTTTTATCATTAAATTATTCTTCATTTCTCTTCCCCATTTTTACATCCAGTTCACGTCTTTTTGAGAGCAGCAAGATTTCTGTGTTTTCCGTTTTGGAATGCGCAAAAATTTTATTTTGCTGAGAAATTATCCAGGATAGCTTATTTGAAGTCTTTTCTGTGCCGTGACCTTATTCATGTCTTCAAGTGTCTAGACGCAACCTGGAAAGAAACTCCATCTTTAGATTCAAACAGGTAGTATGGCTTTGGATTTTAATTCCTTATGGAGACATTGCTGATGGATTCCAAGAAATACTTCTAGACAATCAAAACTCAAGAATTTAAAGTAATTTAAAGTTCATGATGCCCTTCGTTATTAATTGTGATAACTTATGGCTGAATATCTGACCGCTTCCCGTTTGTGTGTTGGTTTTGAATAATACTAATGATAAATCTGAACAAAACGAAGGTAAGATATTATTTATTGGGTTTATGTTGTGAAATAGCTCACACAAGCAAAGCAGCCTTAGCATTTTTTAAGTTCAGATTCATCTGGAGTTGAGTTGTTCACTTTGATATTTTGTCAAAATTAAGCAGTTTTTCTTCCGACCACTTGGAAATAGCGGACAGGAATAAGTGAATATGGTCGTGTTTTTTTGTTACAATTTCAGGTGTCTCATATAACGTTTGTAGGACATCGCGTGTAGTATAATATATAATTCAGGTCCTTTCAATATTGATTTCAATTCAAAAGATGAAGTATTATTTCTCGGAGTCGATAAATTTCTGAGTTTCAGTCTGAATGTTTTCATTTAGGCTGATTTCCAGCGAAGTAGCTTATATCAGGTTAAGACTCATTCACAATCTGCTCCATATCGGATTGGTTCAAGCGATTTGTAAGTGTTGAGTGATTTTTCAATCGTGTGTTCATTACATCTCTGGGGTTTGATTTTCGATTTCTTCAAATTTATTTCTCATTGATTTTTTTTTAACTGGAAGCCAAATTAAGCTAGCCAACAAAAAGCTCACTTGGCTCAAAAATATAAGTGGATTGTTTACCACGGTAACCAAGCTGACAAGTTATGGGCAGACGAACGTTCAGCCAAACTGGAAACATTTCTGTTCTCTAGATATGCCTATTGTTCGTCTGAACGATTCTGTGATTTTTTAAAAGTTGTGAACCTGAACAACTCTGTTCCACTGGTCAACATAGATCTACAGAAAATGAACACAAAACAAGACTGCTCGTATCAGGGCAAAGCCCTGAAAGTTCCGACAGCCTTTTAAGGTTTATGGAGCAGTAATAACATAAATATCATTAACAAATTAAATGTAAAAAAAAGAAACAAAAAATAAAATTTCTAAATCCATGAAAATCATACCCCCTCACGCCATATAAACTACAAAAGAATAGATTTCGCTCATTGTAACAAATCATTCATGGCAAATAAGCTTCTTTCAACCAATTTGGAACGATTTTTAAGACGTATTAAATCTCCGCTTACGCGTTAATAGCAGGAAATATATCGCGCGTTAATTGTCTCAAATTGCCCAAAATGGCCGTCTTTAAACCCCATAACTTTACGAAAAATGATCACAGGTGAAATATCTTTTCAAATTTGAGCCCAGGACAACAATACCTTTCGAATGATGCAAAAAAAATTTGTCAAAAATGGCTAGTTAAAAAGTCGAAATTTGTCTGAAGAAAAAAAACCCACCCCGAGCACATATACTCCGTTACTTTCGTATCGAAAGTCGGAACAACAAGACTGCTCGTATCAGGGCGAAGCCCTGAATTTTCGACTGCCTTTTAGGGTCTATGGAGCAGTAATAACTTGAAAAAAAAATTAAAATAAAAAAATTAAATTTGAGATTTTTGTGGAAATCATTCTCCCACACACAAGTACAAAGTGATAGATTTCGCTCCTAGTAACAAATCAAATATGGCAAATAAGCTTCCTTCAACAATTTTGGAACGATTTCTAACAGGGATTAACACTCCGCTTACGCGTTAATAGCGCGAAATATATCGCGCATTAATTGTCCCAAATTGGCCAAACTGGCAATATTTAAACCCCCATAACTCTACGAAAAATGATCACAGGTGAAATATCTTTTCAAATTTAAGCTCAGGACAACTATATATTTTGAATGATATTAAAAATTCCGTCAAAATTGGCTAGTTAAAAAGTCGAAATTTGTCTGAAGAAAAAAAAACCACCCGAGCACAAATATTCCGTTAATTTCGTTACAAAATTCGGAACAAAAACTTACGGAAAAGTGTAAATAAAGTAAATCTTTTTATATTTAAGTCGCTCTAATTTGCAACAGGACTCAGAACGAGAAGATAGCCAACAGGAAAATAGTCGATAAACTCAATTAAACAGAAAAAATAGATGGCTTTAAAGCTCTTTGAATTTCTAGAACAATTTTTGATTAACACATTTTTTTTTGATAAAATTAATCAAATTTGAGAAAACTGGATCGATAGGTAAAGTTTTTTTTTCGCAGGGAGATCTGATAATTAAAATACTCTTTCGAAAGTAGAAAGCGATAGTCTTCGTGACCTTTATATTTTCGCTATAAGGGCATTTGCCTTCTTTTTAGCGAAAGAAATGAAATTAACTTAAAAAAATCAAAATCAAACCAGGAAAAAGTAAATTTAGGCATGAATAAGCTTTGTCTTTTCTTGAACAAAAAAAATCTGGAAGAGTCTGAAGTGCATTCATTGATTCTTAAACAGTTAATGCTTGTGTAATTAAACGAACCAAATCGGGAAAACTGAATAAGATTTTTTAAATTGAATTATATATTTATCAAATTGAAATTAACATTTGAAATTAAGAGTCATTCAAGTTATTTGAGCTAAACTATTTTTTTGTGGGATAGCTCAATTTGGCTTTCAATTAATAAAGTAACAGTTATAAGAAATCAGTTAAATGGTAAATCTTGGCTGTCAGTTGTTAAGCAATTGTCTGACAAATTGACACAAACGTATGAAATTGTCGGTGGATCAAAATTACCGACGTTTCCAACCGTTTTTGTTATGCTATATTTGTAATGGGTTGAAATTTGTGCGATGCTTTGCATTCGCACTATTGAAACGTATTCATTGATGCCTGGTATCTGCTTTTAGAATGCGTTAACTAGGTAAGGTAGTTAGGTCAATGAAGCAGCGTTGGATGCGAGGGGTTTTTAATCTAGCCGAATCCCGTTTTCGGCAAAATCTTTCTTTTTCAAAGCTTAATTTTTCTTTGACTTGCTTTGGCTTCTTCCATTTTTAAAGAAGGTTAATTTTGCTATTTTTAAGAGTCAATAAACGCAGTGAAGATTCTTATATAGGTTTTGATCATTTTTTTAAAGTTGAAAATTTGTTCACGCTCAAGTTTGATTTTTTGATCGCGGTTTGACTTAGGATTTCTTTTTAAGTTCAATTAATTTCCTTTGATAAAAGCCGGGCAAACTCCACTATCGAACAGAAAAATATAATAAGCGCGATCCAATTCTAGTTTTGGAAGTTTTAATCCTCAGAGTTCCCAGCGTAAAAGTTACGCTTTGATCCAGTTATCTCAAATAGGTTTAATTTGATCAAAAAGTATCAATCAAGTGTTGTTCTTGAAATTCAAAGAGCTTTGGGTAATATTTTTTCCTTGAAATTTCAAAAGTTTGACAGTATTGTGTGTAATATTGTGTTGTCAATATAAATGTGTCCTTGCGTTCATTGATTTTTCTTTTCTCTCTTCTGGATGTGTCTTGCTTATTTGCAAGTTACCGCTTCGCTTGTCTCGAAAAATGTGCCAAGCGTGAAAGAGGTTTAACCTCGATTAGCCTTGCGGCTCTGGATAAATTGGAAAATTACAAAACTGGAAAAGTTTTTTTTATGAATCGGATGCCTATTTCAGTTTTTTTAGTGTCAATAGTAGACATTACCACTTTGCTTGTCTCGAAAAATTTGCCAAGCGTTAAAAAGTTTCTAACCTCGATTAGCACTATGGCTCTGCATAAATTGGAAAATTACAAAACTGGAAAAGTTTTCTATGGATTGGATATTTTTTAGCGTCAGTAGCGCACATTTTTGCTGCTTGAATACTTTAGTTCATCCTAGTAAAGGGTTTTCTCTTAACTCACTATTTTTTTTCATTTTTTCCTCTTACTCCTAAACGAGTTAAAGCTACTTCTTGGCGTTTTTTTGCTTGTGTTTTTGAAGTGCAGCAAAAAAATGTTTGTTGTCTATTTATATAGGCGAGTTCTCTCCGGTCAGTGATAATAATTTTTTGCTATTTTTGCAAATGTCAGCATGTTTTTGCAAAATTTTAGCAAACTTGTTTTTGGTTTGTTTCTTGCTTACAGATTGCATAGAATTTTTTTACTTGCAACATATTTTCTACAGACTTTGCCTTGATTGTGGCTCAATGTCTGAGCAATTTTAGCCCACTGAAATTGGTCCAACTATAATTTCCAAATTTAGATTATCAGACAACTATGCCCATAAACTAATTGCCAATTTTTTGCGGATTGGTGTTTTATCATTATTGTAGCTTAGGTCAAATCAAAAAATCAATAAAGATGTCAGTATTTACATTTTTTGTTGGTTTCGATGGGTTTTACAGTTGACCTTATTTATCCTGTTATGTTATTTTTTCAGGTGTTTTATCTTCAGCAAAAATATCAATCTTATTAGTCTGTTATTTTCACCCTTGCGTTAAGCAAGAGTTTGCAACCGACTACTGTTTTTTTTCTTGTGAGTAACTTTGTTTACAGGATCACCAATTTAAGTTGATATACCAGTAGGTGCTTTCGTCAATCAACCTAATTTTTTTTGTGTGCCTGCATTTTTCTTTTGCTTTTTAAAAAAACATCGTCCCTAAAGGTTTTATTATATATGATATCGGCTTGTGACTTTATATCGCGTCGAATGAGCGATTTCTTTTCTAGTGTGTGTGTGTGTCAATCATTTTGAGTTTCAATTTTTTCGGATTTTTTGATGTCTTTCGAGTGTCTTTTTTTTCAGGTTTTTTTTTCGGCTCATTGGGTTTGTGCTCAAGTATTGTCGGCTTTGTCACAGCTTCTTTATTCTTTGTTGTGATGCTTTGTTGTGATCCTTTGTCCTACTTGATATATTGTTTTCAAAAGAAATTTTTTTCGTGGCAAATTTCGACAAACCTATGAAAATTATTGATGGTCTAGTTTGACATTTTCTTTCATATTTTTGACTGCAGTTTTCGTTTATATAAGTGTCCATTATTTTCTCATGCGATGTTTGTATTGTATCCTATGTGGTACGAATATCTGCTTCGCCTCTGTGTTGAACTTTGTGTCATCTTAATTTGTATTTAGATTGTTTCAAACCTGAATGTCTTTGCGAATAATTAGCATCATTTTTGCTTTATGACTTTCTTTCATTGCTTAAGCTTTTTTCTTACATTGCTTTGATTGTTTCAGCAAAATAAAAAATATTCGCTGACTGATATCTGTTCCACCCATTTATCTGTATTTTTGGACTTGATGCGGAATTTGTTTTAATTGTTATCAAAAAAGCGACAATCAAAAGATTCTTTAAGTTAAATGACTTAAGGTGATATGCTTGAATGTATAAATATAATGAACGCAGTGAAGACTCTTATAAAAGTCTTGATGATTTGTTTCAGGAAAATTCTTAAATTTTGTTCACGCTTAGTTTTGATTTTTCGCTGGTTGACTTGTGATTTCTTTTTAAGTTCAGTGCATTTCCATTTTTAAAAGGAAGGCAAAGTCCTCTATCGAACAGCAAAAGTGTAAGGGCCATGAAAAATTTGATCGACTTCTATTTTTGACAGTGTAATTAAATTATCAGATTTCGCAGCGAAATAAAGTCTTTAGCTATTGATCCAGTTTTCTCAAATTGGGTGAATTTCATGAAAAAATTGTCGATTATAAATTGTTCTCGATTTTCAAAGAGGCCATCTATTGTTTTCTTCGAAAATCGACGATGCGATTTTTTTTTTAAAAAAAGAAGTCAGCTTTTTTACGTTTCTTTGCATTCATTGCTCATGTTAATGAAGTTTGATTTCTGATTTTTTGTCGCAATTTTTAAAACTATCTTTTGCGTTTCTTTGATTTGTATGTTTTTTTTTCAATTCAAAAATGTTCATTGGTGGATCCAGTGTTTTTTAATGGGAAGTCGAATTTTCAAATAAATTTACAATACAAAATTTAAAAAAAATTAGACCGTCAAAAATGCCGTACTTTTTGGGAAAGTTTTTCGTTGCGCTTGAATTAACTGATTATTGGCAAATTAACATTTTTATTGACATTTTCATATGACAAAAACAGTGTCTTGAACTAACACAATACTCTCGTAGAACATGGTATTTTTTGTGCCATATGAGTTATAATAATGGTTTCGCCGCAGTAACAACTGAGAATATAAGGCTAGGAATTGAGGTCGGATAATCGAATTCGCGTGTCTGTGTCTGGTGTGCATTGATCAAGTTAGGTTTCTCCTGTCTTTTGCGACTGGATTGAAATCTTGATTTATGCGAGATGTACAGTTAGAAGTCTGGAAGTATAAATAGTTTGGTTGGTGTTTGTAGCTCTGAAGTTAATAGATGTCTTTGAGTTAATGGCTCCGCTGGAATTATGTTAGTTGACTTTTTCACACCATTAAATACCCCACTGAGAGATGTAGTATGGATGCTATGTGGCCCTTTTTATCCCCGTTGCCCTATAAATTTTCTGTCAGTTGCTCTCCTAATGACTCTGTTTATAGCCCAAAACAAGACTAACTTCTCGCCTCAATGGCCTATTAAAAAGTGTGCCCAAATCCATTTTCCTTCCGCTAAACTCCTTTGATAGCAATTCTTCTCGAATATATTATCTTTATTGATATCTTTTCCCAAACTGTTTTTGTCTAGTGCTATAAATAATTTTCGCTTCCAAGTGTAACATTTATAGTGCCCATTTTTCCCCAAACAACATACTTTGCACAATTTTTGCTACCACTCTAATTACACTAATGGTTAGGAAAAAAGATTTGAATATTTTTGTTGAAATTTTTGCTGAGATTTGAATTGGCAATTAGCTCAATCCCTTTTGCAAACCGATTACAAAAATTTTGGATCCCTTTCTCATGGATTTGCAAAAGTGTGTCGGAATTTGTTGAGGGAAGAAAGTGTTCATTGATTATGAAAAGTGTTAGTTATGGATTAGCACTAGCAGGGAATGGGTTGCTAATTGAATTTGAATGGGCCCAAATTGCATTGCTTTTGGGTCTTGGCGGACTGAGAGATAAAAATTAACTTATTTAGACAAAATAGATACAGTTGTAAGTTAGTGTTACAAGTTCAAGATCCACTGAGTCTTACACTTACTAGCCGATACAGCGCATAGCCGATTTCCTATCGTTTAAAAAATGTTTCTTTTTCTTACTTTTAAGCAGAAAAAAAAGATAAATGCTAGTAAAAAATATTGAAAAAGTTTTTTTTTTAGAACGAATTGATTTTTTTTTCTGTTAAATGCACGGTGACTTGTTCAGTGAAGATGAAAAGAAAGGTAAAATGTTGAAAGTGTTTCCTGAAGTCTAGAATTGGAGCAACTTTATTTATTTAATTTCCGTCTCCGAGATAATATTTAGACTCTTGTTGAGCGCATTGCGACACAGGAACAAGTGGGGCTAATTGGGGAGAGGGGCTCATTTGAAGACACTAATAGACACACTTTTCACCACTCTGTCAAATAGCCCAAATCCAATTTCACGCCCGCTTTTATCGCCCTAATTGCCTCTTCACCACTCCCCAAGTGAACTGAGCACCGGCACCGCGCCAAGCACCAAAGCTCCAGTTGAGATAAGCAGATGAATAAGAGGTTCGAAGCAATCATTGTCAATATAGGGGGTTCTAAGATGTGCAGTAGATATTAAATTTTTTCCTTGCTTTTCTCTGAATGATTAGGTTTCAGGTGCATGTTATGCGCATCTAGGCATCGAAATAATTAGTGAGCAATGTTTCCATCTGTTCATTTATTTGGAGATGCTAATATTTTAATCAAGGTGTTCAGGAGTGGATTTTTTTGTGTTTATTTTTCAGATGCATTGATTTTTGCTCATATCATTTTGTGAAGGCAATAGACGGGGACTTTTTTTGCTGCGGCTCCTCCAATTTTGAAGAATTTTGGAACCAAGATTCAGTTTTTCCAATTCCAATTAATTCATATGCGCCATGAAAGCAAAACATGACGTTAAAAATCACTTTTTCAGATTTTTTGTTTTGTTGAATTTATAAAACAACTGCGCATGTATCGAATTTCATGCGTCCTCAGCAATTGATCAAATTCCTAATTAAAGAGTCCAATCAATGATAGACGGAAAACAAGTGATGATAGGTATCAAATTAATGATTTTCAATGAGATATAATTTCTTCATTTTTTATTTATTGTTTTCTTTGAAATCAATTTTTACGTTTCTTCTTTTGATCTTAGAAGTCTCGGGGTGCTTTAGTACACATATCTGAAACAAATTCAATCAATTTTGAAGTTATTTTGCTAAATTTTATCAATAATTCTTCAATTAGCGACAAATTATGTTCGACAAGTTTGTTTTGTTCCCAAATAATGAAGTCGACGAAAAATTGTTTGAGACTACCGCTTCCGAGTCAAATTTATTCGGACAAGCAAATTCGTATTTTAATAGTAAAAATTGTTCATCAGAGCTAAGAGTAGAGAAAGATGTTCATCAAAAGTGTATTGTATATATTTTTCAGCGTTGCGTGTGTTCGTTCTGTTCTGTTGTTGTTTTTGTGGCGCTTTTTTCTCTCTTCTCAATTGGCGACTGATGTGCTGATCCAGTCGTTATCTCTAAGTTTATTACAGCTCGTGTTGGAAAATATTGGCGATAAAAATTCTAATTAACACCGGCTTCCCTTTTAATCCCCCGTCCCGTCCCTACCTGCTCTCTGTGTCCTATCACTTTCCATCCAGTCCAGATAAACCCAAGTGGATGAGAAGTACTTGTACCGGTGCCCTCTTTGCTGTCTGATGTCACACACTAGATTAGATCTCTTCTTCTCCTTCTCCTTCTTTCTTTGTTATGATCTATTTTGTTCCAAATTGTGAATCCGCAAATTCAAATAACAACACCATCCAATGAAATGATATAGAGGACAGCATTTGAAAAAAAAAGATTTAGAATGATTTCTGAACATTTTCTATAGCCAATTTTGATGATTCAGAACTGCAGTTTTTGTATCTAATTTCAGTTCGGTATAAACAAATATATAGGTTGATATAGCATCAATGTAGGAAAGTTCCGACCACCAAAATAAAAATCTTAAAAAAGCAGTTTTTTCAAATGGTGTCGTTTTTTGTATGTCGTGCTGTGACGAGAGGATCTAAAGAAAGGCCTGGAACTTAGCCATATTTGGTAGTAATACTAAATTATTCGACAATATTTTCCCTCGAAAAAATGAATAGAACAATATTTAAAAAAAAATCAAATTAATTTGATTATATTTTTTGCAGAAAACTTTTTTGATTAAAAAATTTTTTTGAAGGCGTTAAAAAACCAGAGGAAAATTAGATTTTAACTGCGTAACTAATAAAATATTATATGCCTATTAAAAGGCCGAATAGCTCACTCAAAGCTGGACAAAAATTCAAATTACGACCTACGGGGCTTTTTTTATATAACCTAAAATCCCTGACGATATTTATTTTTGGCTCCTGAATTTTTGTGAAAAATACGTGAGAAAAGAAATAAATTGTTAGTCTATGTTATTGTGTTCCGACCGTTGAAAAGGGGGTGGAACTTTGTATTCGGATGTGTTTGTTTTTTCTTTTTATTTTTTTTTTGTTTTCCATCCAAAATCAGGTGCCGCAAATAATCATCGGAGTGGGTTGAGTGATATATCATATTAAAGCCCTTTCAGTCGTGATTCGAAGCACATTAAAAAAATTTCAAAAAAAATCCATTTAAAATTTTCCCAACAACCGAATGGAAATTTTTGGTTTTTCGTCAAATTTCGAGTGAATTAAATGAGCATTTCTTGTTGAATCCGTCATTTAGGCTAAAAACGGAAACTGGTTTTGAAAGCTGTATTTGGCACTTCCCAGGAAAGAAAAATTTTCTAAAAAATAAACAAGACTGCTCGTATCAGGGCGAAGCCCGGAATGTTCCGACTGCCTTCAAGGTTTATGGATCAGTAATATCATAAACAACAAAAAAAAAATAAAACGAAATTTTTTTTTCTAAAATTTGATTTTTTTTCTATGAAAATCATCCCCCCACGCGCCATATAAAGTACAAAACAGCAGATTTTGCTCCTTGTAACAAATCAATTATGGTAAATAAGCTTCTTTCAACCAATTTGCAGCGATTTCTAAGACGGATTAAATCTCCGCTTACTCGTTAATAGCGCGAAATATATCGCGCGTTAATTGTCCCAAATTGGCCAAAATGGAAATCTTTAAACCCCCATAACTTTACGAAAAATGATCACAGGTAGAATATCATTTCAAATTTAAGCTCAGGACAACAATAGTTTTCGAATGATATTTTAAAAATTCCGTCAAAAATGGCTAGTTAAAAAGTCGAAATTTGTCTGAAGAAAAAAAAACCCACCCCGAGCACAAATATTCCGTCACTTTCGTATCGAAAGTCGGAACAATAAAATGTGTTGTGCATAATGTACATAAATTGTTCAATGTACAGTTTCCTAAGTTTTTTTCTAACTGAATTTTGTTGCAGGGTCGTGGCGGCCTGGGTAGTATCTACGTGTGGGCTTCTGGTAACGGCGGAGCAGTGGGCGACTGTTGTAGTGCAGACAGTCTAGTTTCCTCCCCCTTCACAGTCTCAATCGGGGCTCTCACTCACGAGGGGAGGCCTGCATACTTTCAGGAGTCATGTCCTAGTACATTAGCTGCAGTATACACTGGGGGAGTGAGTAGGGACCAAATGGCTGGACTGTTGGAAGGAGAAAAACACGAGAAAAGTTTCCCAATGGTGAGTATGAGTATTTGTAATTGACTTGGTCTCTGGTGATTACAGCTGGAACAAGCCAAAGCGTCACTCAATTTGAATCTTACTAGAAAAAAAATAAGTAATGTGACTTGATCGATTTTTTGTACCAATAGTATCACTCATGTATGCTCGAAAATTTGGGACGCGTTCTTTTTATACCGGTGATTGAAATTTGTACCTTGTTGTTTTTAGCGATTTGTACCTTCATAGGTCTTGAATGACCAGAGGTAACTAATATAAATGAACTTTCTCATTTTTAGAGATATAAAGTAAACATTCAATTTAGATTTTACAACTAGTAGCGTGAGCGCCACATGCATGTTTTGGCGATGGTTCTTATTCCGCAATTAATCTCCTTGCTTGAACGCATGGATTTGAGAGAAAAAATAATCCTTGCTATTGAATTATATCTTGTGTTTATAGCAGGAGGCTTCTAACAAAGAATGAAATTTCATTATTTTCAATTTTTTTCTTGTTTGAGAATACATGAACTTTCATCGGACCTTCTGTTCAAATTGTTTGCTGATGTATTCATGTTTTACGTCATCTGGTCTTCGTTCATTCAAGACTGAGGCTAAATTGCTTCGTTTCATGTTACTTTTAAAATGTTAACTAGCTCTTAAAAACTGCTGGTCAATATAGGCCAAAAGTTTAAAAAACTCATTTTCAGTTTCATACTCGAAATCGTTTTCATGCTCAAAATTGCGGCTACAGTTTTTTCGGCTTAAGTAAACTACATTCCAATTTTCAATGCAAATCATCAAAAGTAGAAGAACTTAATTAGTATTCGAAAAGGAAAACAACTCGTAAAAACGTGTAACTGTGGTTAAAGTTGCGCAAAAATGTTAAACATAGAAATAGATAGTAACATGCTTTAAACATTGATAATGTAAAAGTTTTGCTGCCTATTTGACCTTCACAAAGTTAGAAATATCGGTAATGTTTGCTGTAATTTTGGGCATCCATTAGTCATCCAATACTCATTTACTGTAGTTGAAAAGTCGAACCAAGAGTCTGAGCTCAAAAAGCGATGCAAATTTGTCTGTCTGATTTGGGATCATAATGTTAGTTGAGTCATCTGAAATGAATGTTCCTTGTTTTCCGTAGAATGTTCTGCATGTGGGTGTGAACAATCTTTATATTTCAAATATGTCGTTTTTCTTAGTCTTTTGTGTTATTACCGCAGGTGACCACTTCGATAATGTTCAATAAGGAGGATCCGACTGCGAGTGAGAACTGTGACGAGTACTTCAGTGGTACTTCGGCTGCTGGACCCCTCGGAGCTGGCATGATAGCACTCCTGCTCCAGTCTAAGTAAGAAATACCCCTAACCACGCAATAGATGTTGATCAAGACTTTAACAAGGAGGAGCGTTTTATTTTCAAGAAAATGTTCAATAAGGAAAAGTCTTTCAAGCATTCTTCGCAATGTTTTGTATTAAATGTCTCTCTTAAAACCGCAAGTAATAAGTTATTTTTAGCTCAGAAATAATAGCTCATCAAAGATATGATAAAGTGTAAAATACGAAGTTCAGACTTCTACATAGGTTGTGATGTTTTTTTTTGGTTTTTTCAGGAAAAGTCTAAGAATTTATTCAGACTCAAGTTTACTTGTTCGCTGTTTGACTTTTGTTTTTTTTTAACGTTAGTTGATTTCTTTGGTTATAAAGAAGGCAAACTCTACTATCGAACAGCAAAAGTATAAAGGTCACGAAAAACGGAATCGATTTCTAATTTAGAGATTGTAAAGTGGAATTTTATTATCAGATATCCCAGCGGAATAAAAATTTTACTTATTGATTGTTTTTTCAAATTGGGTTTATTTTATCAAAAAACTGACACTCATAAAAGCTTTCAGAAATTCAAAGAGTTTTTTGGGCATTCAATGTTTTTTGTTCAGGAAAAGTCAAAATTTGTTTACGCTCAAAATTTGGTTTCTCGGGATTTGACTGTTGATTTCTTTTTCTCTAATTGAAGCCTAACTCCATAATCGAACTGCAATAAGGTAAGTATCACTAAAAACTCGAATTACTGCTAGTTTTATAAAGGGACAAGTTACAAAAACGAAAATTTTAAGATTAGTGAACGTAGTCAAGACTCTTATATAGGTCTTGCTGATTTTTTTTAGGAGAAAGTCTTTAAATATTGATGCACTTAGGTATAATGCCTTTTGAAATTTATCTGCTGAAAGTGACGTAAACAGTACTCTCCAAATACGATTGTGGAAATGGCGCGAAAAAACGTGAACGATTTCTAGTTTCGAAAGTGGAATTTGTTTTTTGATTTCCAGCGGAATAAGAACTTTACCTGTTGATCCAGTGTTCTCAATTTGGGTTATTGCTATCAAAAAAGCACCAATCATAAATCATTCTAGAAATTCAAAGAGTTTAAAGGGCATCAATTTTTTTTCTTTGAAGTTCGCGAGTTAAGATTTTTTCAGTGTTTTTTTTTTTAAAATATATACTTGGGTTCATTACTCTTTTCCAATCTTCGATTGGCTATGTTTTCAATTTCCAGCGGAATAGGAAACCTTTCAGTTGATCCAGTGTTCTCAAAATATAAAAGTTCCAGTTAAAAACATTTCTTAAAATTCAAACTGCTTTAACTGTGATGAGTCGATGAGCATAGTGAACACTCGGATATAGATAGTGATAATTTTCTATTTTTTTTATAGGATTTTTCCCTTTTTTGTTGAAAGGAAGGCGTTTTCCACTATCGAACAGTAAAAGTGTAAAGGTCGCGAGAAACGACTGATTTTTAATTCCAAAGTGGATTTCAATTTTCACAATGGAATAAAAATGTACATATTGATCCAGTTTTCTCAAATTTGGCTAATTTTATCAAAATTGTCAAACAAATTCAGAATGCTTAAAATCCCTATATATTTTTGCGAAATTCGAAAGTGAATTTTTAAAATTTTTTTTCTTTTTTTTTGCGTTCATTGACTCTTTTCAAATCGTCTGTTGGCTATTTTCTTCGAACTTCGGAAGCTGAAAAAAGAAAAAAATCGATCAATATGTTTTCGGTTTCCTTGTTCTCTTTTCCAACCATCTGTTGGTTATGCTATTTTTTTTCGGAGAAGATGAATTGATATTAGGACTAAATTAAAGATAGAATATAGAAGTCGCTATAAAAAGAATAAAATAAGAAAGTTCGATTGAATTATTGCCAACCTACGAACTTATCGTACTTAAGACATCAGCGACACCATCTTAAACTCACTCACGCTCTATTTATTTCTGAGGCACTCCTGGAAAGTCAATTTACACGCGTGACCTGTCAAGTTCTGACCGTTACTTCAAGATCTTACTTCCCGTTGTCTGTATTGCAAAGCAGTGAGAAAGAAGGAAAGTTTTTCGATGCAGTTGAAGTATTTCCAGACATTAATTATTCGCATTTCGATCGCTCTATTTAGCCCTCCCTCAAATATTGTTCAAAATCAATTAGCACTTTTAACTCCCTTGCTACAATTATATACAGGTAAATTTTAACCGGATAGGATTAGCAGGACTAATCGTGGAACAAGACGAAAGTATACTTCACAAACAACAAGACTAACTGCTTTGAAAAACAAGGAAAACAATTAGAGGGATTTGTTAATGGATTGTATTCGGAAAAGGTCTCAAAATTTATGTGAGAAAATTAGCCTTTGTCAAAATGAACATTAAAAGCAACGATTTCTTGCTTACTCTCACGTCGGACGTTCGAATATGGAGAGTAAAATATGAAGCAAGTTTTTTTATAGAACTGTTAAAGCTCGAAGACATTTTATGCTAGAAAATTTCCGGAATATGAGAGTCAATTTATGACTAGGACGCGATAGTTTTTCTCAATTATGCGATTTACTGAGATTTGGCCTTGTCCGCAAATTGTCTCGGAGCAAATTAGTTATTTAGGGTTTATAGCCTTGTTAAGAGTCGATAAACGTAGATCAGACTCTTATATAGGTCGCGATGATTTTTTTCCAGGAAAAGACTTTTTTGAGGCTCAAATTTAATTTTTCGCTGTTCGACTTTGATTTCCTTTGTTATCGAACAGCAAAAGTGTAAAGGTCACGAAAAACGTGATCGACTTCTATTTTCGAAAGTGGAATTTAATTTTTCGAATTCCCAGCGAAATATAAATTTACATATTGATCCAGGTTACTCAAATCGGGTTAATTTTATCAGAAAAGTGCAAATAATGTTGTTCTGGAAATTCAAAGAGCTTTGAGGGCATCTATTTTTTTTTTTGAAACTCGAATGTTTACAAAAACAAGTCAGTATTTTTTTCTGCTTAATTGCGTTCATTGACTCTTTTCCAACCGTATGTTGGCTATGATTGCTGGAGAATTCAACAACATTTCGGAGCCAAGAAAAAACCCAATGAATAAGGCGTATATTGACACAAATAGATAAACTGCGACTCAAATTAATGAACAGTACGGATCGTGTGCTGGAAAAGATAGTCTGACAGTAAACCTAAATCACAGTAATATGTTTGGCTTTTCTTTTAGTATTAAATGATATGGTTAATGTTAATTGCCTCGATGTATTTTCAGTCCGAAGTTGGGATGGAGAGATGTACAACATATCATAGTAGAGACATGCGACCAGCCGAACCCCAAAGACGCCGACGTCTCCCGAGATGGGGGTGCGTGGGAGTTCAACGGCGACGGAAGGACGGTGAGTCACGACTTCGGTTTCGGGGTTATGAATGCGGCCAAAATGATTCTGGCTGCCAGGAACTGGACCATAGTGCCTAAGAGAAAACAGTGCAGTGTCGGCATCAACGCCAATAATACTTGGTCAGTTTGAAACAGTTTTTAAAATAGTCAATGCATGCTTGTTTGCAAGATCAGAACCACCACAGTTTGTTTAATTATAGCGTATTTTTTGCTCTTTTTACGTGCAAAATAACGTAAAAAATGGTTTCGATTTCAAATTAAGCAGTTGACCGAAAAGGATTTTGCTAGGGGTTTTACACGATATAAATTTAATGACTTAGCAAGGTTTATTAGCAGGTCTTATTTGTATCCTCATAAATATTGGTCATATCGGTCTATTTGGTTATCTATTGTGGCTCACTAAAAGCGAAAAAAATTAAATTTGAAAATTTTCATGACGCAGAATTTTGAAAGCATGTATATTGTACTTGGAACAATTCCCAAGTTCAAACTTTTTGAGAATAGCGGATGAGATTTGGGGAGATTTGCGAGGCCGGGGTCTGTGCACACTTTTGGGAATTGGAGTATTTAATGAAAGTTTAGTCTCCTTTCCCTTTTCTCCTTATTACTACACTCTGTTGCTCTGCTGGCACATATAGGCATTAGTGCAATAAAATCTGATTTAACTGGCCATGACTTGCAAAGGTATTGTTGTATAGATCGCCCGTCATTCGCCAGTTAGGCGGCATGCAGATACTACAATTAAAATATCCTTAAGTCGAATTCAGGAATTTTTATACGTCGCGAATCTTAAGCGTGAAGGTACCGCTACTGTTTTGTTTCAACATGTACAATATATGGTATATGTGTATGTGTATAGTAGCACATGTGCTATGTGAGTTAAATTATATTGATGGACAGTTTGTGGGGGTCTTGGCGGGTATTAAAGGGATCAGATTTGGAATTGCCCCCTAATCCCCCCTCAATCCTACCCCGTCACCCTTCGGACGCACTTGTATGTATAGGCAGCCAAGTACGAGCAGAGATGAGCATTGCTGTTCAATCGCTCCTATGAGTAGTTGAAATTGACACTTGCGTCAAATCCGCCTCATCGATTTTGGAAAGGACGATCTATGAATGATTGTGACCTATATTACTCTTTAGAACCTGCTGATATTTTAATTGATCTGAACTGAAACAAAAGTGTTACAAAAGTCTTTTACACTTTCATTCTGAACTGAAACAAAAGTCCAGAATGAAAGTGTAAAAGATTAATGTGAGTTAGATTGGCAGCAAAATGATCAGTAAAAAAGCGAAGCATTGGAGATTCTATATCGACATATTTTTTCAACTTGACTTTTACATATTCGTAAACGACCTTCAAAAAATGTTTAACACAATAAATATGCGTAACCAACATTTTCATTGTGATAAATCATAATTTTTGGAAAAAAAGTTTTAATTTTGAATCAAAATTGCTCGTTTTTTTTCATAGGAAAATGATGAGTTTGGAAGCGGACAAGGCCCTGACTTTCACCTTCGACGGGAATAATTGCAAGGGCAAAGTGAACTTTGTGGAGCATGTACTAGTAGTGGCCACTTACGTGTCATCTTACAGAGGCAGTGTGCAGATGGAGATCAAAAGTCCGAAGGGATACACAAGTATATTGATGAGACCCAGACCGAAGGACAATTCGACGGAGGAACTGAAGACATGGCCATTTGTGTCATTCTTGCATTGGGGTTAGTCTGTCTATAAGTCATGTGTACATAGGGTGGGAGAGCAATACAGCTATATAAAACTGTATTATATATATAATAATATAATCTCAGCAGTTTTAGTTAAGTATGCGGTCGGAAAGTGGCTAATGTCTACGCTTCTCAATCGAAAAGTCTTAGCTTAGCAGTCGCTTGCCTGTCAGTGAAGAAAAAATTCTCAGCCCAGAAAAAAAATTATCAAAATGCATGTGCTAGTTGTTTAACGGGCACAGCAGCGGCTCTACGCAAGGAGCTTAACAGCTTTTACGTTATTACTTTCCCTGGTGAAGAAATAGTGAGCTTTTTTCAAAGAGTATTATTGGCAAAAGTGCACAAGGAAAACCCTGTAATACTGCTTGTTTGTCCGTTTCAGTAAGAAACCGAGTTTGACTCTTAAAACGAAACCGTAAGTTTGAAAATAAGAAATGCGGTTTTATAATCCAAAACCAAAGTTGAACCAAAAATGAAAGTTTGGGGTTAGTATCAAAGCAAAAGTTAGATATTTTTCAACGCCATGAAAAGAGACAAGATGGGTTTTTGAGGGCGGGGTTATTTGAAGGCGTTGTCACCTTAGCTATTACAAGTGGAGCATAAGGCGAGTGTGCAATAATTATTTTCACGCATGCTGTCATGTTTTGTAAGTGTCTGAAGATAGTATTTAAGTGCACCCTTGTTATAGTTACTGAAATGATGGTATCTTTTTCAATTAGAACGGTCAAAGTTACTTAGTCGGGCTAAGTAAGTCAAAATCAGCCTTATCCCTAATTTTATAGAGATAAAAGAATGGCTATTGTGTGAGGGCTCTCCAAGTTGTGTATTGTGTACAAAGAGTGCTGTTCGCTGGGTGTCAATAAGGCCTCGAGTGTTTTGTGTGGCCTTGTTGATTTTATCTGAGAGCTGATTCCATAAATGACGCTAACTTTTGTTCATACAGCCGTTCAAAATCAATACTCGTTATCACCAAAATCAAATCACCCCTAAACACATTTAACTCCTCAACTAGACCCCAAAGTCTCAATAAACACATCCCGTCCCCTTCACTGCATACTGCCTCCTGACCTATGCTACTACTACAACTGCAGCAGCTCACCTTTTCCGATTTATTTTTATGTCGACAAAAAGTCTAGTGCCGCTAATCCAAATGTCAGCATACGTTATGATAACCCATATAAGTTACATGTATCAATATATTGGAAGATGACATCTCACTTTATGGTTTTTCGGAAAGGAAATCTCAAAATATGCTCTCACTAGTAATCAATTTTTCATGGATTTATGTTGGCAAAACAACTAGTTATGTGGCTTCGTAAGTCGCAAAAGTTTATCTCGGAACTGCTTCCCTCGTAAATAAACAAGAGATAGCCCAAGATAAAAAAGATATCTCTTCCGCATTATGATCCATAAGCGTTCCCTGTCCTCTCAGAAATGTTTGAAATCAAACATCGATTGTTCCTGTTATAATTTCACTGCAGGAAATCACATGTCACTTTAAAATTGTTATATTTACTACTTGAACTTGAAAAAAACACATAAAAATAAGGTGTCAAATTAGACGTGTAAGGTTGGCGTTCACAGCCTCGCCGAGTTATAAGAGAAGAGTAACTCTAAGCTGAATAAATAATTTCGTACTATTGGGGTGTAATTTCATCCGCATTCAAATGTTTAATTGCAACGGTCAATCTATACGTTTTTTTTTTCATGGACGGACCATGTGATAACTTTTGCGCCGAAAAATGTTTTGCTGGAGGGGATGGAAATGAAAAATTATGATTTTTTCCCAAAAATCATGATATTTACAAGAGTCCATAGTGGCTAATTTTGAAACTGAAAGTAAAAGCAATAAAAAAATGTAGGTTCATAAAGCTAATTGACTGTAATTGGGTGTGTAATTTCAGGCGAGCCAACAGATGGAAAGTGGAAGGTTAAGTTCGCTTATGACGAGTCATTGCGGCCGGATCGCATTCCAGCGGATAAGTTCAAAGCGGAAGTGAAACACGTAGAGCTGGTGCTGTACGGGACGAAGACGAGACACGTGAACCCAAGCAAGAGCAGTCCGAATTTGGCCAAACTGAAGAAGGAGGAGAGTCTGGAAAAGGAAGCGATCCAGGAACAGTTCGAGTATGACAAAAAGACCAACAGTCTTATTGGAGAGACAATCGGTATGTCACAACAAAAAAAAGTAGCACACAATGTTCCGACCATTTTTTTTCAATATTGTTGTGCAAGATTTTCTGTCAAATTTTCATCTAATTTGTCTGAAAAATAGAATTTTCTGACATTGACGAATCACGACCATTAGGGCTTCAGTATGATACCTTTTTTGGCCCCTTACGAGCTTTCCTTGAGGTAGTCAAAATTGGCCGGGAAAAAATTAAAATGGACTCTAATGCATAGTTTTTTGCAGTCTTTGAGAGTGGTCGGAACAAAATTATCATCAGTGCTCATCATTATGTTTCATCGAAAAGAAAAAACCCTCAGTATTAAGGTTTTGCACTATTACACATCTTTTTTCCATTAAACAATTTTTCTTATAAATGTGTAAGAATTAGTTAGTTCTTTGCAGAATTAAATTAAGCTTCAGTTATTAAACTTCAGTAATCTTTCAAGTCACGTCACTCTTTCGTTTTGATTCTGATACTTTCGTTTTGATTCTGTCTGCTAGGGTGCTATGAATGCTATGTTTGTAATGAATCGCAAGTAGTGAACAGCTTGGCTCGGCCTCTATGTTGAATTTATATTCCCCGCTAAAAAGAGGATTTGCTTAAAAATGGGAGCAAAATTTGAAGAATGCTGTTAAATCGAAAAAAAAAACGAATTGTACCATAATGAAGTTGTACACGCCCTTAAAGTCGTTAAATTTTTTTGTCTTAGTTAAAAAAAGAAACCCTTCACTTGACTTCTTTCAGACAAAGGGGCAGTGATGAAAAGAGGTGGTGATGCAGATCCGGCTAATCATCCCTTCCAGCGAAGGGGATACGAGGCCGAAAGAGGAGAACTTGAACGCAACCAAACTGTAGAGCTTGGTGTCCTGGCAGACTTCCAGGACCCTTATGCGGCCAAAATCACCAAGAGCGGATATCAGCCTCGACTGTCTAGAAAGCAACTGAGAACGAGCAAGAGACATGCACACGGCAGTAAATCACAAAAACGAACTGTTAAGTAAATTGAGCGATCAATGTTGAATGATGGAAAGGAACCAACGCAACTAAACGAGCTTATAAACGGAACTGAATTGTGACACATTTGACTCATTTTACATACCGACAATCACCGATTAAATACGGACTCAACTTTTGTCTTTTTAGATAGCCTGGCTTTGCTTTCGAACGGGCGATGGATTTTTGCTGCAATTTTAGCGCTACAATTGTGCCAAGAAATAAATTTCTATGCTAAATAAGGTTGCTGTGCTAAATGATCAAGCTAATTAAATGGTACGGGGTTTGTGAAAAATCATGAATTTGCTGTAAATTCAATGCAGTTTTAGTTATCACACTATTAGTTGTGGGTTAGTTTAAAAAGTGGCTATATTCTTAACTTGTACATATTCAGTTAGGTAACATCATCAAATTGAATGTAAATAAATAGTTAATACAAAGAACTTTTAATTTGGATTTTTGAATCAGATACTTCGAAATTTAACTTTGGACTTTCAACGATGTGTGATCTTTTTCTGTGAAGTTTTATCATGGTTCCCATTGGAAATGTTGAGGCAGCAAAGTATATTCGAAGCTGATAGGTGTTCTATGCTAATTTAATTGCACACTTGTGCCTTTAGCGGGTGCTATTAGCTACTTTCTCAAATTTCATCATTCAGAGGCTTTTTCATTGGAAAATAGTTCTGCTCCTTTTCATTTTGCCTCTGGCATCCTCTTAGCCAATCAGATTGAGAGGCAATCATTGCCGTCCTATCACCGAGCAACTTTTTCATTTTGTTGACACTTTGCAAATAAAAAGAAGCTAGACTTATTTCACCGCCTGCTGCTTTATTTTTACATCTTTTCAATCACCCGCTGTTGGGCTAATTTCACAAAAAATCTTAAAAAATCCGGTGAAAGTTTGTTTTTTTTTTGAAAAAAAAATTCGTAAAGATGGTAATTACATCCTCAATTCACGATAGCAATATCGTAGCATCAGGTCTAGTTCAACCGATCCAACAATGTTCGCCTAATTGCGTACCTTCTACAAACACAGCTGCATCAGGTATCGGAGTGAATGCTTTTGGTGAATCTATTGCGGCCGCTACTTTCGGAATTCCGACTTCGGCTCCCGAATACTCCTCTTATCTCTCGGCAAATATGTCGCCTATCATGCAGCACTCATCGGCAATGCAATGTTCAGCAGTTTCAGCTACCACACCAAATGTTGCATCATCAATTCACCCTTTGCACCATGGTTCTGCACTAAATAGCAGTAACACTTCGCCTTACGGGGCGTTCAAACAGGAGTCACTGACTATGACCCCCGGAGTTCCCTACTCAACTTGTTTGACCCCGCCGCAGGCCGCAAGTCATCAGGCAGCCGGTTGGTTGATTTCGCCTGAAAGTAATTTGTCCTGGAATGGAACGACATTCCCGTATCAAAGCAGCCCTCAGTGCTTGATACAAGGCGGCTCCTTTTTCCCAAACGGAAACAGCGCAGCTTCAGGAATCTACGGAGCGCAGTCTCCGGCGGCAATCAACCACGCATTGAGCAACTCTAATACTTGGTCTCATCTTGCAGCCGCCGGAATGCATCCATTTAACGGGTATATGACTCCCTCCAGACTGGAATCACCACCCTCGAATGTTGCCGTCCCACCATATCCGCTCTCGACTACTCCCAATATACACAGCTACTATGCGGCAGCTGCTGCTGTCCATGCCAACCAATCCCTGCTCTACGGGAGAACACTCGAGGAGTCTGCACTTTTGGACTGCATGGAGCGAGAGTGTGAAGAAACGCCGTCTAACGACGATTTGGAGCAATTTGCAAAACAGTTCAAACAACGCCGCATCAAATTGGGATTCACACAGGCGGACGTTGGACTAGCTTTGGGCACCTTATATGGAAATGTTTTCAGTCAGACTACAATTTGCAGATTCGAAGCTTTGCAGTTGAGTTTCAAGAACATGTGCAAGCTAAAGCCATTGCTGACCAAATGGTTGGACGAAGCTGAAAATAACAACGGGTATCCAAGTGCATTGGACAAAATAGCATCACAGGGACGAAAGCGCAAAAAGCGAACTTCTATTGAAGTTTCTATCAAGAATGCATTAGAACATAATTTTCATATTCAACCTAAACCGTCTGCTCATGAAATTTCGGCGTTGGCAAACAGCTTACAACTCGAGAAGGAAGTTGTGCGAGTTTGGTTCTGCAATCGAAGACAGAAAGAGAAAAGAATGACTGGAATTTGTCTGGAGGACCCGACCGGACAAAAACACGAGGACATGGAACACGGGATGATATGCGAAGGCGAAAGTAGTAGCGACGAAGATGACTTCACGAGGCGAGAAGACAGCGATTTGGACGAACGAAGTAGCGGAGGTAATTCAAACTTGATATCAAACCAAGTTGACCCCAAAATGTATCACGTGACTTCCTTAACTGGAGCTGGGTATGAATATCCGAATGAAGCTGTAACCAGTGAAACATTGAGTATAATGCATGCAAAAGGAGATATCAGCAACATGCCAGGGTTCAGTGCAAACCAAAGTCAGGATAGTTTAGTCCATCAAAATAGAACTTCGAATAGTTCAAATCCAACTGGGATTCATGTAAATCAACTTAATATAATCTGTCCTGGAATGGAATATGTAAAAGATGACAATAGAAGTTCGAATCACAATGCATTCCAACATTCGGAGAAAGAGCGAATTCTTCTACAACAACTTTCCGAACAGCAAAGCAATTTCAATTGCGCGCAATATGGATATCAGTTTGCAAATTAGAAGAATAAATTAAACAAAAAAAACTGTTAAGGCAATGGCACATTTCATTTTAAAGATGTTTATATACGAATTTGACTGATTCAGTAGCTATATATTTTTATATGTCAAAACTTATACTTAGTTCAAATTGAATTAACCCCTTTTATGATTTTTTTCAGCAATGATGTCACAGTGACAATCGTAGTTATTGCATAACTGGAAATCATAACGAAAACAGGTTTTACTTGAAAAACGAATTTTTCAGCTTAACGTTCATCGGATTTTTGCCTTACCATTAATATGAATTGCGTGAAAAGAAACACTAAATTAATGCTGAAAAACCTAATTATCGTGTTATGGTTCCGACCACCACCTGGGGAAAGGAACTGTGGTGTGGGTTTTTTGTCGAAAGTTAGATCTAACATTTTTGTCGAAAGTTAGATCAGCTTTGAGAAAAATAGGTTTAAAATTTTGGGACTTCAGTCTTAAATAAACAAGTTGATTTGAGACTGATCTGATCAAGTATAATGTAGACGTTCCCTAATTTCCCAGCTATTATTCATCTACTGAAAAAAATTATCAGGAAGATGAGACAATAATGAGTGAAAAATGAAAAGAAAAATTCGATAGTTTTAATCTTTTTTATTTTTTCCTTAGATCATTATGATTGGAACATTCGCTCATGCAGCCGGCTCTCTTTGTTAAGTTTTTTTTGAAACTTTGGTCAAGGATAGTGTGTCAGATACAGATTCTCACTTGATCTCTTTTTTTTTTCAAACATTGCGGCTGTAATTGCCGTATCGCATGAAACTTATAGACTAAAAAGACGGCCTTGATTCGCAAAAAATGGACTTCGCTCAACAAAAATAAATTAAATAGAATGCGGAAGAGAGAAACTAAAATAGGAGAAACTGACTATCCTCAGACAGGCTCAAGATATACTCTGATAGATAATTTATTCAATGAAAAAAACCAAATAAATATTATAACTTAACACGCTCAAATTCATTTTTTTGGGGTTTGACTTCTCAAAATTCAATTCAATTTCATTTGCTGATCAATCCTTCATTCGCTGATCGTTTAATTATAAAAAAGCAAACTTTGCAAAAAGAAACCCCTGATTGACCATTAGTTGATTATTTTTGGTGAATGAGTATGCACTAATTTCAAAATAACAAGGATAGCCGGTTACTGCAAGTTGTACAGAATGTTCCTTCCGACCATAGTCTTAAAAAGACGAATTTTTTTCATGAACTTAAACTTATTCGACAGTCATGATGAAAAATGCAAATTATGATGCACTTTTTGTTGAAAATTGAATAGAAAAAGCAAAAAAAGTTGCAGATTGTTGCTTATTTTTTGCAGATATTTTTAGAACTTCGAAAAAAACTTGTAAGTTTGATTCTCAAAATGGAGTAAGTTATTTTCAAAATCACGACTAAGTTTTCACGTCTTAAATTAAGCATGAATAACCTATTTTAAAAGCCTGCTCGCTTATTCGAAATTAGATCAAAATCAAAAATTTCAAGCGGGTTTTTCTCGACACTGAGAAAGTTTTTTCAAATATTTCAAATGTCGTTGGGATCAAGACTGAATGGGCTTTAATATGCTATTTAACTCGACATTTTAGGATGATTATTTGTGATGACTGATTTTGCGAGGAAAACAAAAAATTGAAAAAACTAAATTACCCGAATACAATGGTGGGAGCAAAAAAAAACATCAAAGTTCAATCAAAAGATCGGTTTTTTCCATCTGAAATTTTTTGACACAGCAAAATTTTTGATTTGCTGAATAAACGTGCCAATACAAAACAAGTGTTTTCTGCAATTTTTTGCCTAAAAAATGTAAATACTTCTAGTAAAACCCAATAATAAACAAGAAGGGCCAGTAAATGTGCAAGTAGGACAAAATGTTCGGACTAAAGATTGTCACTTTATAAAATTTCAAAATATTTTTTAAATCAATTTTCGGTCTTTAATAAAAATAATTTTTAATAAAAATGCTCAGTCGATATTCTATCTAAGTCAATACGCTATAGTTTTTTGAGACCTCTGAGATTGCGTAAAAATTAACATGGCCAAAAAATGTCCCGAATCAACAAAGTCAACGATTTGAAAATTGAACAATTCGAGCTATTTCGCAATATCGATTCCACAATTCTATTAGAAACTATTCAGCAATAACGTGATATTTAATTACAACGATTGTTTACAAGAAAAAACAGGCTTCTGATTATTCAATCTTTACCTTCATTGACTCTTGAGAAAAAAATGTAAGACATTTTTTTACTTATATAAAAATCGTCTAAAAGCTGCTAGTTGGCTGAGAAAAATTTTGACCACATTTTGATTTTAACCGAGTTATAACCCTTGCGATGCTTATGGTTGATGCTTAAATAACATTAATTGTTCTTCTTTCTTGCCATATGTTCTTGAAATTTTTTTAAAGACATAATAAAGCAAAACAAGTGCATGAACTTTTTGGTAAATAAAAAAAAACAGTTTTATCTGCGGATTATTTCCTCGATTATTTTGTCACGCTATGATGTACGTGTTTTTATTGCAAGTAGTGTGAAGCTTCGCTTCGATTCTTTGTAATTAATTTGATTTTTTTGGCGAGCTTTGAGCTTAAACAGTTCTCTGTAAAGGAAGTGTAGCTTGCGACTACCAAAACCAAAATTTGCGTTGGAATGATGCAAAGCCTTTTTTTAAAAAAAATGTAGTTGACTCTGAAGTGCACATAAGGGTTTAATCCAGTTTTTGTGCAAACTTATTTCCTATTGAAACCAATTGATTAGCTGTTGATTTTGGTTTTCATTGAATTTGCTCACAAAATTGATCAGATTCTCTCTAGCACTCGGAAAAGAGGTTGACTTATAACAATAAGGCGGACGAGTGATTCAATGCGTGTATGATCATCATTCAGATAAATTAGTTACAGTCGCTGCTGTCAATGCATTTGAACCTCTATGACCAATATCTTATTTGTTAATTATGCAATAATAGCAAAATTTCGTTCCTAAAAACTGGTTTAACTAAAATTGTTAACTTTAACTAATTAGTTTTTTATTAAATTATAATCAAGTATTTTGTCTAAATTTTAATTGCTTGCAACCCTTAATTCGATTTTTTTTTCAGAATTTTACCTGTAAATAAATATAACATAAAAACAACCTTCCACTAGATTATCAATCTCTCATGAGTAAAAATAATTTAGTTTTACAATCTATCTATTATATTTAAATGCGGGCTTGACTATCTCACCATATTTAAGCCCCTCAAACGTATTTTTTTTGCATGTTTAACAAAATAATTTTTTCACGTTTAAGCTATATCGTATATTGCTATGGTTAAGAACTTTTTTTTAGATTTTTCAGTTTCAATTGTGTGTTTACTTCACCAAGTTTGAAATTAGCAACCCAATACGGGTATGCTGTTAGACTTTGGCCTCAAATTTCCAGAAAAATTGAAATTGAAAAATTTCCAAATTCATGAAATTTTAAACCCTGTAGTTGGGCGCTGTCAGTATAATCTCAGGAGTTGCGAATCTTGTCTCAAAAAAACTATCTCGAAAACTAAAAGGATTTTATTCGATGCAGGAAATTCGATGTAAAAAAATTAAATATTTTGAAATCCCCTCCCTTGTAGTTGGGAACTTTGAAAACAATCTCAGCAGTTGCAAATTTTGCGTTCAAATGAGACGGTTCAAATGCATTTAGTTTTCGAGATATGACGTTTTTTTCTGATTTTTAAAAAAATTTCAAAAAGTTTTTAAAAAGTTTCACAAAAATTAATATTCCCTACCCTGTAGTTGGGTGTTGTCAGGGTACTTTCAGTGATTGCATTTCGTGCCTCTGAAGATGACTGTCCAAATGCTTTTAGTTTCCGTGATATGACGTTTGTATTCACCTGCTTAAAACTTTTCAAAACTTAGATAAAAACATTGTACAAAATTGGAATTGCATCACCCCATAGCTAGGTTCTGCTGTGCTAGTCTCAAAGATTGCAAATTTTTCTTCTGAAAGCGTTTGCTGAAGTCTTTTTGGTTTCCGAGATATGACTTTTTGTCAATGTTTAAAAAAATACGAAAAAACTCGATTTAAAAAAAGCTTTACGGAATCTTTAATAACCAACAACCCTATATTGGAGTTTACATATTTTTCTCCAACCTAGACTGCATAAATCATCTTCATTTCTATATAAACCATTTACTTTATTTTTCAAAAGTTTTCAAAAAACCTAGCCTAAAATGCTGGAGTGTTGTCAAGTTACTCTCAAAATTTTTATATCTTGATTCCAGATATGACTGCTTAAAGCATTTTGTTTTCCAAGATATGACATTTTAATGATTTTTCAGAAGCGTTAAGTTTCAGAAATATATATATTTAGTTTTCAAACTTTGAAATTGTCGACGCATTGATGGAGTGAAATCAGTTAAAAACAAAACTAGGAAAAAAGTCCAGTTTCTTAAAATTAATTGCGTTGCAATCATCTATTGATGGTAGAAATTGACAAACCTACTGGCTAAGAAAACGAAAAAACTAAAATAAACGAGAGTTTTAATCAGGAGTTTAGTAATTTTGCCTATAAAATGAGTAACTTGAGTAAGTTTTTTAGAATAAAATTTGAAAATAGACCTGAATTTTGTCGGCCGTTCTAGTGTTTTTTTCTGAGTTTAAAATACGAAGATCTGAAATCCAATAATTTTGGATACTTGACCATTTAAGTTCAAAAAGAACCTATAAGTTGATTTTTTGAAATTAAAAGCGTTTGGAGTTCCTCGTGTATTGTTACGGTTGCATTCATCTCGTTATTTTTCATATATATAAGCAGTCTTGACGTTCGTTAATCTGTTAGAAGCACCGGAGTTTTTGACTCACTAAAATTGAAAACATGGTAATTTTTTGTGATGTTTAAAGCAGAGGAATGAATGTTGAAAAGTTTCTTTGCTGTAGAAATAAGACTGTACAGAGTTAGTGTTATATAGATGGTTTCCCATAAAATTTTAACAATTTTCTGAAACACCAGTTAAAAATGATGTTTGGTTGATTTCTAGCTTTTTCATTATTCCCCGGAAGTGGAAGTTTTTACCAATATGATATTTCATAGATACTTCGCGTCTGCCGCTAAATTTTGTTTTTCTTCATTTTTTCCCATTTCAATAGAACAAATTTCATGTGGCAGCTCAAACATTTTTTTTAAAAATCAAGATTGAAGTTGATGTTGCTTTTTGTTTTGACGACGTCAAGGAGTTATAAAAAACTATGGCGTACCAATGCATTTTCACGGCCTAAAAAAATTGAAGCGCATGAAGTATGGCATTATAATGAGGCCCTTCAGCCCTTATTGTGGTTTGAAACAAAACTAAAAAAACGTCTTTTTTTGGCGATTCAGTCTGGAACGTGGGGACATACAAGGAATGAACAATGCTTGGACAGACTGGATAGCTTTCCATATATCCTCTGCGAATCAGAAAAACCACCTGTATGTGCCGAGAAACAGTGAATTTAGTTCCAATCTAACTAAAATGTGCCTTCAATCTGTGACAATGTACTTTTTTAATGCAAAATAGTTAACGAAAAAGAATCGTTGGTTGAATTTTTCTTTAAAAAATTTGATCTCATTCTAAAAACGTGATCGATTTAGTTGTGACGATTGTTAAGCAACGAAACTCATGCGATCTTTATGTGCTGGGAAGAGTCTTATGACTGTTGCATGACAATATATACATTCGGAAAACGTGCGGAATAATTTGCTTGGATTGTTTTTTAGTGAATATTCGACTTCTTAACTAAGATTTTTTGATAAAATTGTTTTACCCATCTGAAAATATTGCTGCTTTTAATTTAATTTTTTTTGAGTATTCGATTTTTTTTCACTTTGAATATTTTGGGCTAAAATGGGTTTGGTTAATATTACATCTGCTTAGTTTACCCTTAATTTGTCGTTGTTTTGGCTCAACAGTAGTCTACCCAAGTTTTGTCTGCTCAGTATCTGCCTGATGAATTTTGTTTGATATTGCTCTTTTAACTTTGGCAAATGAGTTTTTTGGTATTGTTTCTCAAAGTTACTGTTGCGGACAAAAATAAGTTAAACCATTTTTTTTTATTAAAAAATTTTTCTCTCGAATCAGGCTTTTGTGTTTCGTCTTTTTCTTTGTTCTGTTTTTCGTGCTATTTTTTGATTTTATGTATCAATGTTGCATTCAGGGGCAAAATTTTTATGTCAAAAAAATCAGGTCACTTTTTGAAACAATCGTTGAGCCGCTGTATCAATGCATCATCTTTATTCATGGAAAATCAATTATACGGTGATGTAACAAAAAACTAAGACTGGAATATTTTTTGCTGCGCATTATCAACAGATCCAAAAAACTTCAAGAAGAGAAACAACTTCCAGCTATAAACGACATCGTCATTAAAATTGTTTCCAAAAAGTAAATAGTCACATTTTAATGAGGATAAAACAAAATGAAATGCCTTCAATTTAAATAATTCTTAGAAGGATTTTTTTAAATGTACCAATTACAATCAGAAATCTATAATGCATTTGTAAGTTTGGATTTGTCGACAATTAAAATTTATTAGATAACACTGTACATATTATCATACAATGTTTTGGTAGTTTTTCTCTTAGGCGTTTTTCTCTCATAGAAAAAGATTAACTTCAAGATTTTTGCTTTTTCCCGGGTTGTTGGACAGTTTGTTTTATGAAAAAAAAACTTTTTTTCACTTATATCATTCTCACATACATTTGAAACTACGATACACGGAAGAGCGATTCTCTCACGGGCTTTTAAGCAGTTTAAAAACCTTAAGCGTCCATTTAAAAACAGTTCTTGTAATTGATAATTTGTTCAAAATTGGACTTCAGAACACGTTCTCAAAATTTTCATTTGGCAGTTTTACATTTTGATTGGCCAAATAACAGGCATTTTTCTCCAATTCAGCTCCAAAACTTGAATTTCAGTAGTTGCATTTTAAATGAATTTGCTGGTGTTCGCTAAATTTTGTAACAGTTTGGACCATCGCTCAAACTGTTTCAAGCACCAAAAAAATGTATCGAAAAGGTTTTTTTTATCAATATGAGTGGATGTTGTTTTTTCCGCACGGTTTTTTGTTATATTAGCTTCAGGTTATTTTTGCTACAAAATAATTTTTCAAACTTGGAGGCTTCGAGCATAATGGTAAGGGGTTCACTTCGAGTTATATCTGATCGGGTAATTGATCCACTGCCATGGCAATGATAGTGTGTGAGAACGAGCTCTGACTTCAACTCTAGCTGCAGGTCTACCACAGCCTGATCGAATACGGCTGACATAGTGGTACCACGAGAAAGTTCTAGTGAAAATTTAATTTCAATCTTACTAAAATGTGCCTTTACTCTCTGTCAGTGTACTTTTTCAAAGTTTTTTGCTTTTAGTTGCGAAAAGTTTTGTAAGAAAAATCGTTTTTTTCCAAGTTTTCACTGAAGAAAAATTTCTCAATCTAAAAGCGTGATCATGTTAGCTATGAAGATTGTTAAGCACCAAAATTTTTAAACTCTTCGTGTGCACTGAAGAGTTTTATGACTGTTGCATGACAATAATATCATTTTTTGTTCCGACTTCTGAAGAAAACAGCGAAACAATTTTGCTTGAAGTGTTTTTTCTAATCAGTCAATACTCTACTTTTTAGTTGGGATTTTTCGACAAAATTGTTTTATCTCACTTGAAAGCTAAAATGGGTTGGGTTGATACTCTATTTGCTTAATTGACTCTTATTTTTTAATTGACCCATGTTTTTTTCGGCTCAACAGTAGTCTGCCCAAGTTTTCTGCTCAGTATTCGCTTCATGGACTTTGTTTGATAATGGCAACTTAAATCTGTCCATTGTGTTTCTCAATATGTTTTCTCAAATTTGACCGCCTTCCGAACAAAAACAAAAGAAATCAGGTTAAAAACAAAGTGTTTTTCTCGAATCAGGCTTTTGTGTTTGCCCTTCTCTTTGTGCTATCTGTCGTGCTATTTATTGCTATATCGCAAGTGTGCGAAACTCCGCTTTGCCTCTGTCTAACAATGAAAAAACTTCATGCAAGAAATGGTTTTGTCAATTTTTGAAACAGCCGTTGAACCGCTGTACCAAAGCATCATCTTTACCCATCGAAAATCATACAAAACGTGATCTGCCCAAAAAGAAGAATGAAAAGTTTTTTTGTTGCGCATCAAGAACAAATCCAAAAACGTTCAAGAAGAGAAACGGCTTATAAACCCACATTTTTTAAATTTTCAATTCTATAAACTAATTAGCCACATTTTAAAATGAAGAAAACAAACTGAAATGCCTACGAAATAAATAAAGCCTATCCGCAAAAAAAAGTTAAAAAACTTAGTAATCACCGTTAGAATAATTCTATAAGGCATTTGTAAGTTTAGATTCGTCGATACTTGAAAGTTTTTAGATATCATTGTAGTTATTAGCATACAATAATTTTTAGTTGGTACTCTTGGATATTTTTCCTCATGGAAAAATATTAATTATAAGGTTTTGCATTTTTCCGGTTTTTGGACAATTTGTTCTTTGAAAATTTTCTACTACATAAATCATTCGCACAGATATATCGAACTAAGATAAACTGAAAAAAGGTTATCTCACGGTGCTTTTAACAAAACAAAAAAGCTTTAAGCTTCTATTTAATTTTAGCGCTTGTTAATGATGATTTCTAAATATTTTTTTTGTAATAAACTGTACTTCAGAACAGTTTCCTAAATATTTCACTTTGTTTATCTTCATTTTCACAATTAACTGTTCAACAGTTAAGAGCCATTGCTCTCTAGCTTTTGTTTAGTTGCTCTAAGAAAGCCTTGAGTTTGATAACCTTGGTTTTCCTAAAAAAAAGCATTCTTCTCCAAATCAGCTCCAAAACCTGGAATCCACTAGTTTCATCATAAATTATGTAGTATTCCAAATACTACACTAACTTATAGTTTAACTTAGTTTTCTAACATTTTAAATATCCTTCCGATTTAAATAATATTTTTAAGATTGGATTCATTTTTTTCTGTTGCTTTTAGCCTGCATATTGAAATCAAGTATGTCGCCAGTTAGGTGGACTGGTTTACTGTCTTGCCTTAAAAAGCAGACTGCGCGGCGACAAAGCCCCCGTCCTTTTGCGATACTAACAAAAGACTTTGAATTTTTAAATAAATAAAGCAGGTGCAACACTGACAAATTGCCCTGATCTTTGAAGTTATTTATTTTCTATAATAAAATCAATGAGTTGCAAATGTCAATTTCATCAAAAGTATGAAGAAAAGGGGGGAAATGAAGTTTGAAGCCTAGACTGCAGGTGCAGATTCGTCTCAGCCAAACAGATGAGAAACAAATCAACCTGAATCTTCAGAAATTTTACTTTCCCCACTCGCTCAGTCGAGTGGAATTACTTCCTTTTTTATTTATCACTAATTTTTCTTAAAACAAAAAATAATTTTGAAACAAATATAACAATCCAGAACTGACAGAGGTAAAATTTTAAAGTTTTCCTTTAACTTAAATTAATGTAACTTAACCTAAATACCCCAAACCTATTTTGGTCTTTATTACAGTTGTTCATCCATAAATAATTTAAATTTATTTAATGGGGTATTTAGTGGGGTATTTAAGTTAGGTTACATTAATTTAAGTTAAAGTTTTCCTTTAAATTAAATTAATGTAACCTAACCTAAATACCCCAAACCTATTTTGGTCCTTAATACAGTTGTTCATCCATTTATAAATAATTTAAATTTATTGAATCAACCCTTTTAGTTTATCTGTTTATATAAATATCATTTTAACTGTAGGAACAGATCAACTATTATCTATGATATAATTCAACTGAGACTTATAATTTTAGTTACTAATTGAAACAAAGGGATCTAACAACCGACCCCCACGTTTTTCTTAGGAAAGTTGGTGCGATTTGAGCTGAGAACTACTCCTTATTAAACATATAGGTCTGAAAACAAAAGAATTAATTGTAGTTATTGCAAATATTAGGAAAGTGAGTTTTTGTTAGTCAGTTTCCAACTTCAAAAAGCTAGAGACAGATGTTATCTATCTTTAGGGCCCGCAATATGATTGACCGCTTTATTGCCAGATAGTCCTTGATAGATTTAAGGTTATCAATATCTTCTCTATCGCGCATCAGTCTTTGACAGCTTTCTGCTAACTTTATCGCATAACATTTCAACTCATGATTATTATAACTAATATATACCAAATAAAAGGAAATGCTCTCTGACCAAATCGGCTAGTGTTAACATTTACTTTAGAAAATTTAACGACCTTTCACCTAAAATAGTTTTATAACATACGTTAAACTAACTATTTACAGTTTTGTTCTTTCATCAGACATTCCGAAAGTGCTCGTAAAACTTATTAAACGTTTCAATTCTTTCTTAAAAAGGGAGGAAGAGGTACTGCATGCAATCTAAATGTACTCTAAATTATTGATGAATTAATTTAACCCATCATATACACAATCAAACCTGTGCTACATTGAGATAAATTCTTAATTTTTTTGGTTGTGCAATTGTGCTTTATATTATTTTCACCCTTGTGCGAGGCTTATCATCTAACCTAACATAACTTAGTTCTAAACCTAATTATCTCATCAGGGAAGGAAGTTTTGGTCCAAAGAAGGGAAGAAACGATCTACGCTCACTAGGTAAGGAACTATAAGGTGTTTTCTTTCTGACATTTTTTTTTCAACGATCAAATTGAGTGAAGCTCACTGAACCTATGCTAAGTTAAGATAAAAATTACAATAAGCACAAACAGATAAGCTATATAAGGAAAAAAAACTAAAAATTCCCCAAAGTCAGTAAAAAGAAAGTCCGATTAAGTTAGATAAACTTCCATTTTAAAGAAATTTGGTCCAATTTTGGTTAAAACAAAACCGATTAAGCTAGTATAACGCCCATTTTAACAAAAATTTTCTCAATTTTAGTCAAACTAAGTCCAATGAAATTCAAAAAGTTTCCACTTTAACAATTTGTTTGCCCATTTACTGTCGGAACAATATCAATTAAGTTAGATACTTTTCTCTTTTTACAGAACTTTGCTCAATTTTACGCCAAATAACCACAAATAAGCTAGAAAAACGTCCATTTTTTTGAAATTGTGTCCAATTTCAGTCAGAATAAGTCCGATTAAGCTAGATACATTTCTATTTTAAAGACATTTTGGTCAATTTTAGCAAAAATAAGTCCGATGAAGCTAAAAAAACTTCCATTTTGTTAAAGATTTGCCCATATAGTCAAAACAAATCCGATTAATCTTAATAAACTTCTATTTTAACAAAACTTTGCCCAATTTATGTCAAAATAAGCCCAATTAAGCCAGATAAGCTCCCTTTTCAACAAAATTTAGCCCATTTTGGTCAAGGCTCATTCAATTAAACTAATTAAACTTCCATTTTAACAAACTTTTGCTCAATTTTGTTCCAAATAAGCATAATTAAAATAAATTAACTCCAACTTAACCTAAAAATTTACCCAAATCTGGCCCCACAAGAGCCATTTAAGCTAGTTTAATTGAGTATAAATCTAAAACTTACCTAATTTTGATTAAAATGAAGCGTTTTAAGCTAGGTAAACTAAAAATTATTCTAAAATTCACCCAACTTTGGTCCAAATAAGTGCAATTAAGAAAAATTAACTTAAAATTAACCTAATAATAACCCAAATGTGACCCAAACAGAGCCACTTAATCCAGTTTAACCCAGTATTTAAAAAAATTATCTAATTTTGGTAAAAGTCAAACCATTTAATTTAGGCAAACTAGGAGTTAATCAACAGTTTACCCAATTTTTTTCAAAATAAACTCAATTAGGAAATGTGAACTTCAAATATAACTAAAATTTAACCTTTTGTCAAAATGGGCCGCTTAAGATTTAAGAAAACACAATTCATTAAAATTTTACTCAAAACTTGGTCCACATAAGCCTAAATAAGTTAGCAAAAATTCAGATTTAATTGAAAATTCATCTATAAACTGGTCAAAATGAAACCAAATTAGAGAAGTAAATTGAAAATTTTTACTACAAATAACTGATAAAAAACGGATATTAATCAAATTTCTATCATATTGAAATCCTCTTTAATATATAAATACTAGAAAATGCTCAAATTTAACTAGTTTTTGTCAAAATAATCTCAGTTAACGTAAACTAAATCACAATTTTCATCCTTTTAGTGAAAATTGGTTAATGAAAATTGAAGAAAGGCTAAAAATGTTCAAAAACTCATCTTAATCACGGTAAAAAAAGTATTAGTTTAAATCGTAAAAAAACCTGATAATGAAAAAAAGTAATGTCAACACAATCTAAAACCGATTTTTGCACTTTAAAAATACAACATAAGGATGAGAATAAAAATTACGAAAACTCTATGCTAGATTAAAACACTGAAAAAGATCATGTCATCATTTTATCGCAACACGTTAACGAACATAAACACGAACTACATGTCCTTTTTCGAAGATACACTCTCAAAGTAGTAACAGTTCTCCAACAAGTAAACATACTAAATAACATATTATATACCAGAAGAACGATTAATTGCTTTGCTCTCGATTACTTTCTAAAATAACTTAAGTACGTCGATTCCAATTAAAACTAATTACAAATTAAAAATATTTCGATGCGGCTTAAAAAAACTATCAAGAACATTAAAAGCTGAAAAAAAGAAACAAAAAAAATGGCAAAAACAGTCGCATATCCAGACTTAGCTCTCGAAAAAATTACGGGCTTAAACCCAAATGAAGAAGCAAGAGATTTTAAAAACATATTATAAAAAAATGGTATTTTCAAATAACACTCGACTAGCAGTCACCGTGCAAATCACGACGTATATGATAACAGACAATGAGCTTTAATCGGTTAAATATTAAGAGTAATTGCCTCCAAATGAATGAAGGATTGAAACTTTATAGAAAAAAAGTCATCAATGTTTATAAAAAAAATTTTAAGACACGAAAAAAATCAATCCTATTATGCTTAGGAATCTTACAGAGTCAAAATATTCATAACAAAAGAATCAATAGGCAAAACATTTGAAAGAAAAAATACGGTCGAAAACACATTTATGGTTTAACATAAAACAGAAAAACTGTTTTTCAAATAACTTCTATACTATTCCAAAGCATGAGTGATCCACCTAATTTGCTTAGTAATTTTTCTTTTATAACACATTTTATGACTATGCGAGTGATTATATTTTTTATGAAAAAACTCCAAACAATCTCTTCTTCTGCGTTTCTGTGTGTTACCATTTCTAAAACTTCCTGAAACAGTTCAAATTGGTTGAAAATGTATACCTTCAAAATAAAATTGAAAGAAATTTTTTTAAACACTTATGGAACATAATTTATCCAACGGAACCTGTAGCGCTTGATTTTTAATTTTCATTTGCAATAAAAAAAGCAACTATAAATTACGGAAGGCCAGGAGCTTAAACTAAAATAAGTTTTGAGTCAATTTCACTTCAAACTCAGGCGGTTTTATGACTGAAAAATTCAGCACAAAAAAAATTGGAAAATTTTTTTCCAATTGCATTCGAAGCGGCCAACAAACTTGGGTTGAAACCTTTGATTTATCAACTAGCCAATGTAAAATTGTATCAAGCCATTTAAGGCGAACAAATTTATTGTCCTCGGAATCCTCTGAGTGCACATAGAGGAACTGATAGGTTGCTTTTGAAATTCGCTTGAAAATAGGCACTAAATTACAAAAAACACACTAGCAGAGTAACATTTGAAAGGAAATCTCATCTCCCAAAATTCTCGAATTTGTTCCAATCAAACAATAGTTAATTCACAAAAACGGGCGATTAAAAAGTTTGACCCAACCCGCCGTAGTTTTATGCCAACATTATTGGTGCTATATGTAATTTCGAATTATGGGTACCATTCAAATTATGCCAACGAAAATTAAAGTTGGTGGCTATATGTAGCCTTCAAGACTCGAATGATACTCGCTCCTCAACAATGTGGCCAATTTCATAGTTTGTCCGCAAAAGAATAAAAACGCGCATGCATGGCATCATTTTGCATTTAAAAGCTTATGGGATATAATTGTTCTTTAAGAAACTTTAACTTTGATTTTGCTCAAACACTCACCAATTTGATTAATTTTAATATAATCAGAGATCACTGAGACCTAATAAAAACAATTTTAGAAAATTTTGAAGATTTTAAAAAACACTAATAATTTAATCTTAGACAAAAAGTCCATGTGAGATTTTGGAAACAATTAATTGCCATCAGTGCAGCAATTCATTTTTTTACTATAAGATAAGCATAATATTTGCCATAATTGCAATTTATAAGCCAATTTTAATCGGTGATGAAATTGAGATATATCGAGAGGTGCTCGAAACACATTATGCTTAGGACAATGTTCTGCCTAGCCATGGATATCAATTTCCTGATCGATTACAACATCCTAATTCATGTCGACCATGTACTTGCTAGTGTGAACACGATTTATATTTTCCCAGATAAATCAAAATTGACTCTTTATTATAAAAACTTGCCAGTTTCAATGGAGGGGCAATCACAATTGAAAGAACAAGCTCTCAATACTCTCAAATTGTCAATGTTTTTGTGAATCAGCATAACACAATAGATATCAATTTGATTTTCCAATAAAAAAATGTAATACTTGTTCATTTGTGACAGTTTCTTATGATAGTTTATTTATTCTCCTTTTTCTAGTTTACTTATTCTTCTTTCACTTATTCTCCGTTTTTCTACTTTCATATAGTTTTTGTCAAAGTTTGACTCAAGTACGTCGATTCCATTTAAAACTAATTACCAATTATTAAAATTTCGATGCTGCTTAAAAAAACTATCAAGAACATTAAAAGCTGAAAAAAAAAGAAACAAAAAAAATGGCAAAAACAGTCGCATATCCAGACTTAGCTCTCGAAAAAATTACAGGCTTAGACCCAAATGAAGAAGCAAGAGATTTTTAAAACATATTATAAAAAAATGGTTTTTTCAAATAACACTCGACTAGCAGTCACCGGTGCAAATTGAGTGAAGCTCACTGAACCTATGCTAAGTTAAGATAAAAATTACAATAAGCACAAACAGATAAGCTATATAAGGAAAAAAAACTAATAATTCCCCAAAGTCAGTAAAAAGAAAGTCCGATTAAGTTAGATAAACTTCCATTTTAAAGAAATTTGGTCCAATTTTGGTTAAAACAAAACCGATTAAGCTAGTATAACGCCCATTTTAACAAAAATTTTCTCAATTTTAGTCAAACTAAGTCCAATGAAATTCAAAAAGTTTCCACTTTAACAATTTGTTTGCCCATTTACTGTCGGAACAATATCAATTAAGTTAGATACTTTTCTCTTTTTACAGAACTTTGCTCAATTTTACGCCAAATAACCACAAATAAGCTAGAAAAACGTCCATTTTATTGAAATTGTGTCCAATTTCAGTCAGAATAAGTCCGATTAAGCTAGATACGTTTCTATTTTAAAGACATTTTGGTCAATTTTAGCAAAAATAAGTCCGATGAAGCTAAAAAAACTTCCATTTTGTTAAAGATTTGCCCATATAGTCGAAACAAATCCGATTAATCTTAATAAACTTCTATTTTAACAAAACTTTGCCCAATTTATGTCAAAATAAGCCCAATTAAGCCAGATAAGCTCCCTTTTCAACAAAATTTAGCCCATTTTGGTCAAGGCTCATTCAATTAAACTAATTAAACTTCCATTTTAACAAACTTTTGCTCAATTTTGTTCCAAATAAGCATAATTAAAATAAATTAACTCCAACGTAACCTAAAAATTTACCCAAATCTGGCCCCACAAGAGCCATTTAAGCTAGTTTAATTGAGTATAAATCTAAAACTTACCTAATTTTGATTAAAATGAAGCGTTTCAAGCTAGGTAAACTAAAAATTATTCTAAAATTCACCCAACTTTGGTCCAAATAAGTGCAATTAAGAAAAATTAACTTAAAATTAACCTAATAATAACCCAAATGTGACCCAAACAGAGCCACTTAATCCAGTTTAACCCAGTATTTAAAAAAATTATCTAATTTTGGTAAAAGTCAAACCATTTAATTTAGGCAAACTAGGAGTTAATCAACAGTTTACCCAATTTTTTTCAAAATAAACTCAATTAGGAAATGTGAACTTCAAATATAACTAAAATTTAACCTTTTGTCAAAATAGGCCGTTTAAGATTTAAGAAAACACAATTCATTAAAATTTTACTCAAAACTTGGTCCACATAAGCCTAAATAAGTTAGCAAAAATTCAGATTTAATTGAAAATTCATCTATAAACTGGTCAAAATGAAACCAAATTAGAGAAGTAAATTGAAAATTTTTACTACAAACAACTGATAAAAAACGGATATTAATCAAATTTCTATCATATTGAAATCCTCTTTAATATATAAATACTAGAAAATGCTCAAATTTAACTAGTTTTTGTCAAAATAATCTCAGTTAACGTAAACTAAATCACAATTTTCATCCTTTTAGTGAAAATTGGTTAATGAAAATTGAAGAAAGGCTAAAAATGTTCAAAAACTCATCTTAATCACGGTAAAAAAAGTATTAGTTTAAATCGTAAAAAAACCTGATAATGAAAAAAAGTAATGTCAACACAATCTAAAACCGATTTTTGCACTTTAAAAATACAACGTAAGGATGAGAATAAAAATTACGAAAACTCTATGCTAGATTAAAACACTGAAAAAGATCATGTCATCATTTTATCGCAACACGTTAACGAACATAAACACGAACTACATGTCCTTTTTCGAAGATACACTCTCAAAGTAGTAACAGTTCTCCAACAAGTAAACATACTAAATAACATATTATATACCAGAAGAACGATTAATTGCTTTGCTCTCGATTACTTTCTAAAATAACTTAAGTACGTCGATTCCAATTAAAACTAATTACAAATTAAAAATATTTCGATGCGGCTTAAAAAAACTATCAAGAACATTAAAAGCTGAAAAAAAAGAAACAAAAAAAATGGCAAAAACAGTCGCATATCCAGACTTAGCTCTCGAAAAAATTACGGGCTTAAACCCAAATGAAGAAGCAAGAAATTTTAAAAACATATTATAAAAAAATGGTATTTTCAAATAACACTCGACTAGCAGTCACCGTGCAAATCACGACGTATATGATAACAGACAATGAGCTTTAATCGGTTAAATATTAAGAGTAATTGCCTCCAAATGAATGAAGGATTGAAACTTTATAGAAAAAAAGTCATCAATGTTTATAAAAAAAATTTTAAGACACGAAAAAAATCAATCCTATTATGCTTAGGAATCTTACAGAGTCAAAATATTCATAACAAAAGAATCAATAGGCAAAACATTTGAAAGAAAAAATACGGTCGAAAACACATTTATGGTTTAACATAAAACAGAAAAACTGTTTTTCAAATAACTTCTATACTATTCCAAAGCATGAGTGATCCACCTAATTTGCTTAGTAATTTTTCTTTTATAACACATTTTATGACTATGCGAGTGATTATATTTTTTATGAAAAAACTCCAAACAATCTCTTCTTCTGCGTTTCTGTGTGTTACCATTTCTAAAACTTCCTGAAACAGTTCAAATTGGTTGAAAATGTATACCTTCAAAATAAAATTGAAAGAAATTTTTTTAAACACTTATGGAACATAATTTATCCAACGGAACCTGTAGCGCTTGATTTTTAATTTTCATTTGCAATAAATAAAGCAACTATAAATTACGGAAGGCCAGGAGCTTAAACTAAAATAAGTTTTGAGTCAATTTCACTTCAAACTCAGGCGGTTTTATGACTGAAAAATTCAGCACAAAAAAATTGGAAAATTTTTTTCCAATTGCATTCGAAGCGGCCAACAAACTTGGGTTGAAACCTTTGATTTATCAACTAGCCAATGTAAAATTGTATCAAGCCATTTAAGGCGAACAAATTTATTGTCCTCGGAATCCTCTGAGTGCACATAGAGGAACTGATAGGTTGCTTTTGAAATTCGCTTGAAAATAGGCACTAAATTACAAAAAACACACTAGCAGAGTAACATTTGAAAGGAAATCTCATCTCCCAAAATTCTCGAATTTGTTCCAATCAAACAATAGTTAATTCACAAAAACGGGCAATTAAAAAGTTTGACCCAACCCGCCGTAGTTTTATGCCAACATTATTGGTGCTATATGTAATTTCGAATTATGGGTACCATTCAAATTATGCCAACGAAAATTAAAGTTGGTGGCTATATGTAGCCTTCAAGACTCGAATGATACTCGCTCCTCAACAATGTGGCCAATTTCATAGTTTGTCCGCAAAAGAATAAAAACGCGCATGCATGGCATCATTTTGCATTTAAAAGCTTATGGGATATAATTGTTCTTTAAGAAATTTTAACTTTGATTTTGCTCAAACACTCACCAATTTGATTAATTTTAATATAATCAGAGATCACTGAGACCTAATAAAAACAATTTTAGAAAATTTTGAAGATTTTAAAAAACACTAATAATTTAATCTTAGACAAAAAGTCCATGTGAGATTTTGGAAACAATTAATTGCCATCAGTGCAGCAATTCATTTTTTTACTATAAGATAAGCATAATATTTGCCATAATTGCAATTTATAAGCCAATTTTAATCGGTGATGAAATTGAGATATATCGAGAGGTGCTCGAAACACATTATGCTTAGTACAATGTTCTGCCTAGCCATGGATATCAATTTCCTGATCGATTACAACATCCTAATTCATGTCGACCATGTACTTGCTAGTGTGAACACGATTTATATTTTCCCAGATAAATCAAAATTGACTCTTTATTATAAAAACTTGCCAGTTTCAATGGAGGAGCAATCACAATTGAAAGAACAAGCTCTCAATACTCTCAAATTGTCAATGCTTTTGTGAATCAGCATAACACAATAGATATCAATTTGATTTTCCAATAAAAAAATATAATACTTGTTCATTTGTGACAGTTTCTTATGATAGTTTATTTATTCTCCTTTTTCTAGTTTACTTATTCTTCTTTCACTTATTCTCCGTTTTTCTACTTTCATATAGTTTTTGTCAAAGTTTGACTCAAGTACGTCGATTCCATTTACAACTAATTACAAATTAATAAAATTTCGATGCTGCTTAAAAAAACTATCAAGAACATTAAAAGCTGAAAAAAAAGAAACAAAAAAAATGGCAAAAACAGTCGCATATCCAGACTTAGCTCTCGAAAAAATTACAGGCTTAGACCCAAATGAGGAAGCAAGAGATTTTTAAAACATATTATAAAAAAATGGTTTTTTCAAATAACACTCGACTAGCAGTCACCGGTGCAAATCACGACGTATATGATAACAGACAATGAGCTTTAATCGGTTAAATATTAAGAGTAATTGACTCCAAATGAATGAAGGATTGAAACTTTATAGAAAAAAAGTCATCAATGTTTATAAAAAAAATTTTAAGACACGAAAAAAATCAATCCTATTATGCTTAAGAATCTTACAGAGTCAAAATATTCATATCAAAAGAATCAATAGGCAAAACATTTGAAAGAAAAAATACGGTCGAAAACACATTTATGGTTTAACATAAAACAGAAAAACTGTTTTTCAAATAAATTTTATACTATTCCAAAGCATGAGTGATCCACCTAATTTGCTTACTAATTTTTCTTTTATAACACATTTTATGACTATGCGAATATAACACATTTTATGAAAAAACTCCAAACAATCTCTTCTTCTGCGTTTCTGTGTGTTATCATTTCTAAAACTTCCTGAAACAGTTCAAATTGGTTGAAAATGTATACCTTCAAAATAATATTGAAAGAAATTTTTTTAAACACTTATGGAACATAATTTATCCAACGGAACCTGTAGCGCTTGATTTTTAAATTTCATTTGCAATAAATAAAGCAACTATAAATTGCGGAAGGCCAGGAGCTTAAACTAAAATAAGTTTTGAGTCAAGTTCACTTCAAACTCAGGCGGTTTTATGACTGAAAAATTCAGCACAAAAAATTGGAACATTTTTTTCCAATTGCATTCGAAGCGGCCAACAAACTTGGGTTGAAACCTTTGATTTATCAACTAGCCAATGTAAAATTGTATCAAGCCATTTAAGGCGAACAAATTTCTTGTCCTCGGAATCCTCTGAGTGCACATAGAGGAACTGATAGGTTGCTTTTGAAATTCGCTTGAAAATAGGCACTAAATTACAAAAAACACACTAGCAGAATAACATTTGAAAGGAAATCTCATCTCCCAAAATTCTTGAATTTTTTCCAATCAAACAATAGTTAATTCACAAAAACGGGCAATTAAAAAGTTTGACCCAACCCGCCGTAGCTTTATGCCAACATTATTGGTGCTATATGTAATTTCGAATTAATGGTACCATTCAAATTATGCCAACGAAAATTAAAGTTGGTGGCTATATGTAGCCTTCAAGACTCGAATGATACTCGCTCCTCAACAATGTGGCCAATTTCATAGTTTGTCCGCCAAAGAATAAAAACGCGCATGCATGGCATCATTTTGCATTTAAAAGCTTATGGGATATAATTGTTCTTTAAGAAACTTTAACTTTGATTTTGCTCAAACACTCACCAATTTGATTAATTTTAATATAATCAGAGATCACTGAGACCTAATAAAAACAATTTTAGAAAATTTTGAAGATTTTAAAAAACACTAATAATTTAATCTTAGACAAAAAGTCCATGTGAGATTTTGGAAACAATTAATTGCCATCAGTGCAGCAATTCATTTTTTTACTATAAGATATGCATAATATTTGCCATAATTGCAATTTATAAGCCAATTTTAATAGGTGATGAAATTGAGATATATCGAGAGGTGCTCGAAATACATTATGCTTAGGACAATGTTCTGCCTAGCCATGGATATCAATTTCCTGATCGATTACAACATCTTAATTCATGTCGACCAAGTACTTGCTAGTGTGAACACGATTTATATTTTCCCAGATAAATCAAAATTGACTCTTTATTATAAAAACTTGCCAGTTTCAATGGAGGAGCAATCACAATTGAAAGAACAAGCTCTCAATACTCTCAAATTGTCAATGCTTTTGTGAATCAGCATAACACAATAGATATCAATTTGATTTTCCAATAAAAAAATTTAATACTTGTTCATTTGTGACAGTTTCTTATGATAGTTTATTTATTCTCCTTTTTCTAGTTTACTTATTCTTCTTTCACTTATTCTCCGTTTTTCTACTTTCATATAGTTTTTGTCAAAGTTTGATTACTCAATCGTAAATCTTGAAGACGGGTCTAACAATGACACTACTCTATTGCAAGAACAAACATGTTCTGTAATTGATGGCTGAATAAAAACATTAACTATTCTCCATAATTTTTCACTGTGGTGGGTTTGTGCATGACACAAAGTTACGCATAACAGGGAAAACACTCAACAAACAGGTCACCACAACTACCAATCTCGAAATTATTTACCTTATAAAAGTTACCAACGCTTTTTTTGTGTACGACACAAAATTACTCTATTATTTGATTCTGTAAGACACAGAAGAATTTACTATTTGAATGATCTCTAACAACGGAGTGCAAAACGGCAATGAACTGGAAGCTCGTAAAAAAACTAGACCAGGACGAAGTCAGCACAAGAAGGAACAATAAAGGTTCCATTGCATTTATGATTGTCAGCAGCAAAACCCCAGCAACATGGTTGCAATCAAGATTCGATGATGACGAATACCACAAACATCAGAACAGGGAGGAATGCGATTAAGTTCAAATGACGTTCCAGAAGTCAAATTGAATAAACAACGAGTGAAGACATCATGATAGAAGGAAACGAAAGTGAAAGAAAGTGCATAGTTCCACAGAAAAAATCAGAGACAACATTTTAATTTTAATTATCATTTCATTATCAAATTTTTAACCCAAATAAATTGATGACTTAAATAGATAACTTCATAACAAGGTAATTGTATGTACCGAACAACTATCTATCTAAAAAAGGGGGTGAGTTGTAGTATTCCAAATTTTAAATATCCTACCATTTTAAATATCCTTCCGATTTAAATAATTCTTTTAAGATTGGATTCAATTTTTTATGTTGCTTTTAGCCTGGATATTGAAAATAAGTATGTCGCCAGTTAGGCGGACTGGTTTACTGTCTTGCCTGAAAAAGCAGACTGCGCGGCGACAAAGCCCCCAGTCCTTTTGCGATACTAACAAAAGACTTTGAATTCTTAATTAAGTAAGGCAGGTGCAACACTGATAAATTGCCCTGTTTTTTAAATTATTGATTTTTTATAATAACTAATCAATAAGTAGCAAGTGTCAATTTCATCAAAAGTATGAAGAAAAAGGGGAAAATGAAGTTTGAAGCCTAGACTGCAGGTGCAACTTGTCTCAGCCAAATAGCTGAGAATCAAATCAACCTGAATCTTCAGAAATTGTATTTTCCCCACGCTCAGTCGAGTGGAACTTCTTCCTTTTTTTTATTTGTCACTAATTTTTTTAAACAAAAATAATACTTTTGAAAAAATTATAACATTCCAGAACTCTTTTTAGGGTTTTAAGACAGTTGTTCATCCACTTATAAATAATTTAAACTTATTTAATCAACCCTTTTAATTTATCTGTTTATATAAATATCATTTTACCTTTAGTGCCAGATCGACTATGATCTATGATATAATTTAACTTAGATTTATAGTTTTAGTTACTAATTGAAACAAAGGGATCTAACAACCGACCCCACGTTTCTATTAGTAAAATTAAGTTGCTAGTGTTAGCAATTTTTTGTAACATTTTGGACCATTGCTTAATTTTTTTTGCCACCGTTCTCTTGTTGTGGGCTACTTTGAAAGTAAATAGTCCTACGATGACTCTTAGATGACGATATTGATCATGATGATAGCAATAATTCTTGAATTTGCAAAATTCAGTTTGAGAAATTTGTAAGAGTGGACATGGGTTGAATATGGGCAACTGTAGTTGTAAAAGAAATTATTCCAAATTTCGAAATTTGTGCCTTAGTGTTTTTTCTCTGAAAAAAAATTGACTTTTTGACTCACAGTTTTCGACTTGAACTGAATCTAAAATTTGATCAAAAATTATATTTAATATTTTTTGAACAAAATTATTTATTGCCAATTTGACCAACGTGATGTTTTTAGTGCTTGCTGCTTATGGGTTGTCTATAATCGCCTGGCATCAAATTAGTCTGAAAAATAAATCATTCAAAAATGAATTGAGTCAAGGTATTTGGTTTCAATAACGAGTTGAAGATAAGAAATTCATCGTTTTGCACTTGATGTTGCGTGAAAGGAAATTATTTGCAAAAAAAACTGAAGTTTGTATTATCCATATGATCATTTTTAGCAAAAGTGACTTCAGATACCTTCTAAATGGTGGCCGGAATATTTAGGAAGGTGGCCGCATCCTGATACGAGCAAATAATCGATAAAAAGCGTTTTTAAAAGAAACCATAGACCAATGAAGCTCACACACGCCGAATAAATTTTTCTTATCAATTTTTCTTAATTTTTCAAATTTCTAACATTTGTTTTTTTTTTGTCGCATCACGCACATAAAGCGGCACAAAATTGAAAAAAAGGTCATTTATCTTGGAATTTATTGTGCATTTGGTCGGAGCTTTCTGCGATGCGACCAAATGCACAAGTCTATCAATTTGCACAAGAAATTCAGTCTATCAATTTCAATTTTAAACGCGCTTGGCCGAATTCCATAAACATTAGATGAACTCCGCAATTTGTCATTGAATCAAGCATTTATGTTTTTCAAATTTGTTTATGTTTTTTCTGGAGACCGCATTTTGTTGCTGAATTTGCAAGCTGACTCTGGGTTCTGCAAATTCCTTTTGATTATAAAAAGCCTCGAGCTGCATAATTGAGGACTCCTTTCAAATTTTGTGAAAATTTTGCACCGGTCAAAATGCGATCGTCAGTAGATTTTAAAGCCTTTGTGGCTGGAAATAGATCATGGAAGTGCTTTTAAGTGAAAATGATTGTCTCAATTTAGTTTTTATAATGTTTTGATGACTTGAAAAACTCAAAACAACGCCACTCTCATTTATTTTTTCGTCAACAAAACTAGTTGCTTGCTGTGCATTTAGCGCAGAAAGCTCCGACCAAATGCACAATAAATTCCAAGATAGATGACCTTTTTTTCAATTTTGTGCCGCTTTATGCGCGTGATGCGACAAAAAAAAAACAAATGTTAGAAATTTGAAAAATTAATTATGATCTTCAGTTGTCTTCAAAAATAACCAAAACTTTTCTTCGATTTTTTTTCTAAATTTTTGTAAATTTTTTATTGTTGCCTTCAAAGATTTCCAAAAGGGGGGGATGGGTGGACGCTTCCTTCCTCGGGGAATCGACCCCATGCTAACCCAAAGGGTATAGGTACCCTTTTGTACTATTTTGAGAGATCAGTTTTCGGCGGACTGCCCCTAAAATTTTTCTAAAGGCGCTTTCGGCGCCAATATATACTAAATTTGAGGGAAAGCGCGCGCCGAAAAACACAATTTTTTGGTCAACATTTTCCAAAAAGTGCCTAAAAATGCCCTTTTTGGCCTATTTCTTGAAAAATTTGCCTGTGGCAAGGAAAATTTTGTCAAAATATGGTCTGTATAGTGATTTAGCACAGCTCAGAAAATCAATTTGATCGACTTAAAAAAAGATCAACAAAATTTTTGAAAATCCCCCACCCCCTCGAGAAAATCCTAGATCCACCCCTGCTTGAAACTATATTGTTAAATAATTCAATTTTTTTTCAACAAGGAATAAAGAGTTTTAATTTTAGTTTTGATTTAAGCAAATCACTTCGTAATATAATGTAGGGATGAAGAAGTGAAGACCAAATATGAAACTTACCAGAGAAGTTAGATTGGGATTATGATCCAACACAGTTATCGATGCCTTCTTTATTTTTTGGGATAATTCTGGAAGGTTTTTAACAGATTTTAGAATTTTCACAGGAGTAAATTTGGTGTAAAAAGAAGAGAATAAGTATTGTGTGCCGAATGGTAAAAATGTGTTTTGGTCGCTCTTTTTGGCCTGCTCTGTTTTGCATAAATCATTAATACTTGTATGTAAATCAAGTTTTGCCTTTGTTCCCAACTAAGCCGAGGAATTAACTATTTTCTTCTAATCTGAATTAAAAATCGAGAAAAAGGCCAAATTTTGCATTCAATTATTGTTTTTCGCCCCATTCAGAATTCCTTGCATAACTTATGAGTTTCCACTTTTCAGCATAACTAAAATGTGTTTTTTGCTTCGTCAGTTGCTCTTGAATTCCAAATCAGAATGCAAAAAGGAATCAACAAATTCAAATTATGATTCAAAACCAGCCCCGATTATTTCGCCCGGAGAGTTTTGCATACCATTTTGATGTAGTTTATCACTTTGTGAATACTGATGTGTCTTCTATCAAGTTTTGATTCCATTCAATTTTTCGGTGTCGCCTGTCAATTATTCACATTCAATTATACCGCAGATCTAAAAATCCATTAATTTATAATTAAAACGTTAAATTTTCCCACTGTTCAGTTTACCTGACGTTTATCCCATGTTGCTCACTTTTCGATAAAGTTTAATTTAAGTAAAGTTTTCACTCTAAAACTTTAAACAGCTTATCTTAATATTTGTTTCTCTAAATTTCTACTGATTGGTGAAAAAAACTGAAATCTGTAACAATTCAATGTAACAATCTATTATTTATTGCAGATGGAGCACAGAGTATTTCAGTTTTCATCGGACTGGAATGTAGCCTCTTCTTAAGATCTAACCCTTATGTTCGATATCTCTATTAACACGTCGTTATTTTGACCGATGTGTACGAGCCAGCGCTGGACTAATGCGTCACAGCTATTAAGTCAGAAAACTTCAGACTGTTAAGTCAGAAGTTTCAAAAAGCGGTTATCGTCTTCTTATCTATACAAGTTTGTAGCCTATTCGGTTCGGATTCCTTCTAGTTTACATCGTCATACTTCGCCAACAGTAAATTGTTCCTTCCAAATTGAATTGAGGTAAGCTAATTGGTTGTATTAACTTAGTTCTTTTTCAAGTTTTTACACTTGATATTTAATATTGTCCAAACTAGTCGGAGTCGGAACATTCAGGGCTTTGCCCTGCTATACGAGCAGCCTTGTTTTGTTTTGTTCCCCTTCCAAAATTGACTTTACCGTTTTACCTGGACAGGGGAAAACCTTAGAGTTCTTACCAGGTTGATAGATAGCCAGATTGAAGGTATTCGAGATGTAAGTGAGTTAAAATTCAATACTTCTTAACACTTTGTATTTTTCATATATATTAGCTAGCCAACAAACAAAATCTATTATGATGCTATGCATGTATTTTAACCTTAAGATTTTTTGCGAAGATACGTGATGACAGACTGACGAAAGTATGCATATAAAAAATAGACACTAGCGTCTGTGCCATTCAGCATGGGCTAATTGCCTAAATAAGGTCTCATACAGGTGAAAAAGTCTGTTTTATTTTTAAGTATCATTTGGTTCGTCGGAGAAATACATGATATAATAGTTGGAGTTAAAACCCTTCTCCCTTTGGGTCATTATAAAACAGGTTTTTTAAGTGAATCCAGATTATGTTTTTCTGCGATGACTCGTTTTTGAAACAACACAATGATCATTTTTGTGGTGTATAACAGAAAAAAAACCGGTTTAAGAATTCGCAATAATTTGTAAAATTGATAAATTGCCAACCCGAGAATTCATGATTTTTAAGCCACAGAAAATATCAATGGCTCTTTACTTTTGCTACCGTACATTTTCAAATCTTAAGTATTCCTGATCGATTAATGAGGTTTTTGTTCTTCGAAAGTCAAAACAATAACATAAAATTTAAATTTGCATGTGAAGGGAGTCAATAAAGAAATTGCACTTATTTTGAGCCGAACAGGAACTTTTCCTTTTAAACTTAAGTTTGAGACAATTAAATGGGAAGAGGGAACATTCAGGGCTTCCTTTGCCCTGATACGAGTAGTTTTAGCAGGTCCGAAGTCGGCGATTCATGGGACCTACAATGGATATGCTACGAATATCGCGACCCAAAACAGTTATGTTCCGACCATTGTTAGTCGAAATATGTTTGTCGCGACTGCAAAACCAAAAATACTTTCCGAGATAAATTTTCACATGTGGCAACTTTGCGCGGTCTAAAAAACGGTATGCTGCAACCATCGCGACTCAAAAATAGTATATCGCAATTTTGCGATGTCCAAAAAGTTTTCCGCGTCAGCTTTGAGCGACCCAAAAAGATATAACGTATAAATTTTTGGCTGCCAATATTAAATACTTAGCGTGAAAACCCAGCGTATAAAGAAATATTATAAACAATTAGCTTGCCTCCTCAATTTAATTGCGAGATGTTTTCAGCGCGGGTAGTTCGTGTGTTACGCTTTCAGCATCATAACTGCAATCTTCAAAACGCGCAACATAAGTCCAGAACATGACTACATTGACATTTTCGAAAATGTTGAAAATTTACACAAATATTTCGAAAATCAAGGAGACGATCTCTGTGTTATAAGAAATCTTGTTTTCTATCACCAGATTGTCTTAAAAAATCACTATGAGCTTAAATACAATGTTACTTTTATCAAAAGTCGCAAAAAATGTAGTTGTTAACCTTAATTATGAAGGGAAGCAATGAAAAGAATGAGCGATCAGAAAGATTCATCGCGCTTTTGCGCGACCCAAAAATAAAATGTGCATGCAAATGGGGATTTTCGGTCGCGCGATGGCCAGTTGAGCGACCATTAGTGGTCGCGACATACGTCATGGACCTCGGCCTGGGTATTACTTCTTAAGTTCGCATCTCTTATCAGCAATTCAACCCATTCCGATCCATCTCAAAGTTTTAAAAGACCGGTCTCCAATTCTATTTAGTTAGTATTTGCTAATTTTTATGAGTTGCCGCTTACTCTCTAACTTATTAAATTAATAAATTCAAATTTTCTGTTGTATTAATTCTTTACTTGACCACATGCAACTTATCAGTTTTCTTGGTTTAATAATGGAAAGAGTTTAATTGTCAGTGCAGGTCGTACCGAAACACTTTTCTACCGGTAAAATTATTTTCATTCACGAGATCTGTGTGAAGAAAAGTGCGTAGAAAGCGATTTTCAGACACCTTGAAGATTTGACTTCAAAAGAATATGCAACTCGAATGCCAGTTTCGGCCATTAGGGGATAGTAGAAAGAGATTTTGGCGAAGACGGTGGGCGAGAGGAGCGATCCACATGGCCTATCGGCACGACCGTAACTCACGAGACCGTAAAGACACTTCGGCTCGTCGTTTTCAGTCACGAACACAGGGCCTCCAGAGTCGCCTGAAACCGTGAAGAGATATCATAAAATGTATGTTGTTTTTTGTTCGTTTTTAATCAGCTCTCTCAAACCAGCTGGATATTTAAAGTTATATAGACGACCTAACTCCTATTTCTAATTGACATAACTCAATTTTGATCTGATGCGCGTCTTGAAAAGAAGGTAATTAAAAAAACAAAATTTCTCAAAAATTGATGCCTGGACGTTTGATTTGAATATTTGGTGAACTTTTTGGCTTATAAAATGGACACCATTGATAAGCCAGCGTTGATGTTCAAGGTTCTAGATGATGGCAAAGGGATTTAGAATGTATGTGTGAAGCATATTGTATAAGAAGCAGATTAGTACTGTTTAACTGACCTACCCATGCAAGTGGCAACTTTATCCATGGCCTTGACGCACACTTCGCTGTTGAGAGGTGCGAGGCCATGGCCAAACACCTCCAGACACTCTCTCTCGGGCACTTCAACCAGGTTAGCTTCCTATATCAAGGTCAGTATTTCAACAAAAAAGAGTTCAAAAAGAAAAAGTTTATTCCGCTTTTGTGCCTGAAAAAATCACAACAGAAATTATACATTTTTTCTTATCGATAAGCACGGAGTTTTTTATCGTTAAACTTTGTAAGAAAAAGCTTCAGCGACTTTCAAGATCATTTTGTCTTCTTTTTTTTTGCGTAAAATCACCATTAGTGTATGCGGCCTCGTAGCTTTCTCTGAATCTGTCAGACCCATTCCAATTGCACGCACTGGCCTCATTCTGTCATCATCTTCACAAATAGTTGCAAATATTTTGCGATATTTATCCAGATGAATCTCTGTTTTTGTCTCTAAAATCACCACGTCCCAACCGTTTACCACATCACCTGTGTATTGCTGAAAGAAACGATATTGTCTGATCGCATACGTGACACTGCTCTTCTCCTCGTCATCGTCGCTTCTCGTGAAGTCGCCTAATTTGTTATGAATTGAAAAAAGGATCAAGAGCATTATGAAGACTGATTATGCTCGATCGCTGAATATATTTATGACCTGTCTTTTCAAGGCAAGCGTCTTACCGTAAAGAAAGACCTGTAAGAGTCAAAAACTTGATTTACGTTTTTCATTAAACTAATCCAATTCGAAAAAATAAGGCCAAGAAGGGGCGAATCTAGGATTATATCGAGGGGGGACGGATTTTCAATTTTTTTTAGGTCGACCATATTAATTATCCGAGCTCTCTCAAAGCACTAAAAAGACGGTTTTGGCCAAATTTTCAGGCAAAGTTTTGAAAAAATGGGCCAAAAAAGGTGTTTACAGCCACTTTTTGAAAATTTTTGACCAAACATTTGCGTTCCCCCCCCCCCCAAACCCTCCCCCGCCCCAAAACCTCCCCCCCCCCCCCCCCCCTCAAAATAAGTATATATACTCAAAATCGATACTCAAAATAAGTATCGAAAATTGTCGTGATCAGTTTTTAAGACTTTTTCCTGAGAAAAAAACCAAAAAATCATCGTGACTTATATAAGTGTCTTCTTACGTTCATTTACACCTAAATATTGCTAACAAACAGTTGGAAAACTGCCAGCTAACTCAAGTAACACACAAAAAAAAATAAAAATTGTTTTTTTTTTCTAAACTTTTCTATGGGCTTTTTCTCGATGAAACTAGTCCAACTACACAAAAATGGGTCACCAAGTAACTTGTTCATTGTACCGGGAAACATAAAAACTAAAATTCACCTAAAAAGGTAAAAGTTTTTTATTTAAAGAAAACAAAAAACTAATTTTTTCGTTTGATTTTTTTTGTGAAACAATGGCAAAATGTTGAAACAAAGCGCAATTTTCTTTCCGCGTAATACCATTATGTGAAACAACTTTGACATCTTTAATCAGAGTTTTTTTCAGTTTTAACGAAGAATAAAATTGGATTATTTCTTGGTTTTTGTGTTGAAAAAGAGGCTTTATGTCTTGAAAAATTTTCTTTAAAAAACCTGATTGTTCCATTTGATGAGTCTTTTCTGTTTTACGGCCCAAAAATGATATTTTTCATATTTTGAAATATGGATCATAAAACTCGAGTTTGATTGGTTGATAATTTTCCGAGCGAAAAAAATCTTGACCTCTTTGGGTCGCATATCAGAAAAGACCCCATTCCATTTGCTAAATTGACCACCAGTCAATTAAACGGAAAATTTAATTTATTTTGCTTTAACAGCTACTCAATATTAGATAAAGCTAAAATAAAAAATTTCGTACTCATTATGAAAAAGGTGTCCGTTTTAGGAATCGTAGTGTCTAGCCCATAAATTTAATTGACATTAGTCGAAATTCTCTTGAGCCATTTACACAAAATCAATGAAATATTGGAATAAAAAGATCTGTTAAGAAAACACAGAGTGTATAACCTGTCCGAGCTTCGACCTCTTCGGCTCCTATCCAGCCATCGCTGTAAACGCAGTGAGCTGCTGTTATTATTTCCCAAGCAGATATTATTGTACCACCGCAAACCCTGAAGCACTTGTTGTATTTTTTATTTTACTTTTTTTGAGCTTTGTCTATTCAGCTAAGTGGTAGAAAGTTAATTTATAAGAACCTACGTTTTTTGGATTTTAAGCTGGACATAAAACGGATACTTCCCATAAGTTGCTTCCGTTCCTCCTAAAAAATAAAATTACGGATAATTACAAAATTTGATGGATTTAAATAGGCCTACATCGTGTAATGGCTGTTTTTGGTTATAACTCTCCACCCTAGACAACTACATTATCGACTTTTATTCTTTGGAGTATACTTTTTTCTATTAATATCTAGATTGTGAATATAATGGTGCAGAACCAGAATCAATTTTCTGATGGGCAAAAATAGTTGCGGTATGTTGAGAAAATATTGATATGCAACCTCAATAAATAGTCCTAAAACTGTTTCATTTTTGCTCGTTTTTTGTTAAATAAAAATTAGAGCTCAAAATTTTTGGCAAAAAAACTTTAAAATCTAACCATGTTATAGAAGCAAACTGTAAAACAACTGTAAAACTAACCGAATCCCGCTTCACCTTTTCCTTTCAAAAAATTAATAAACATTTAGAGAAAAGAATAAAAAATAATTTTACAGCGGCTCAAAGTACGATTATCTGACCTCGCATTACAAAAAATTGAAGTACCCTCCTTTGCTTGGAATACTGTTGTAGGCTAGATTGGAACTATAAAAAAACCAAAATGAAACTTCGGTTGGTCAATAATGGTTGCAGTATAAATGTTTGCATTATAAAAACTTGGAATCTTTGTAAATAGTCGAAATAGTATATCATTAATTTTAGCTCGTTGACTTTGAACAGAAAAAATGAAGCTTTGAACGTTCCAGCGTAAAAAAATTTCATTCGTAACCCGGTTATAGAAACCAAATGCTATACAACCATAGAAATTGCCAAAAAATTTTGACTTTATCTCTCAAAAAACTACATTAATCAAACATTTTTAGATTGTGACCAGAGAATCAAAAATAATTATCAATAAACACAAAGTCGATGGATATGGCTATGTGTGCAGTCAGAATGGTCATAAAGCGAGCGACTGCTAGTCCAGAAATGAAAGTGGACAATCTAGTAACAGTGGGTCGAAAAGCAAGTGGAGAAATAGTACAGAAGCAAAGCAGTTTTAAATGCTGGTAACCGGGACCAATTGCAATGAACGACAAGCAGGGCAGCTGGGTTCCTGATTTGCACTGCTTTCAATGAATCTCATGGCTGATACATGGTGCAATCATCATGTGGAGCGCGACAGGGCTGTCTTTCAAAGTTTGAGAGCTGGAATGAAAGGAAAACTGTGAAAACCCGAATGGCACCCTCTCAAGGGTTGATGACAAGGGATCAGTCGAAGTAGAGATCAAAGACTGCGATCAGTCTAGCAGGTGATTCACTCTACCTGGCGAAGAGGCTGTGAGAAGCTACACTTTTCACGTCATGCTAAACTTTAGAGATCTACACTTCGGAACTTGATGAGTGTGAGCTCAGCCGAGGCAGGAGGGACCAGCTTCAGTTTTGCTGCAAATGCTTTTCAACTACTAGCGCCAGACAAATGGCGCAGCTCAACAATAGAGATTCTTCTTCACATACATTACGGTGTGGGCGTGCTAGATTTCTGTGAAGTCTGTGCAGCTTCCAAGATGCTGCAAACTACACTGCCAAATAAAACTGAAAGCAATGCATTGACATCGAGGCAATAGATTTGCAGTGACATCTAGAGATCAATTGAAAAACCGAGCTGGCATGGGGCACGATACGCCTTGGGCTTAACCGATGACTTCATTCAGTTGGCTGTGATCCACAACCTGGCGAAGCAGAAAGGCGCTCTTCTACTTTTCGCTGAGCATGTTCGATGTTCGTCGCAGAGCGTGGAGCACCAAAGTTCCTGCGAACTGATAATGGAGGGAAGTGTTCGTCAAAAGCACTCAGGATATTGGGTAGAGAATCCCGGTGGAGCCACAGTTCACAGTGCTCACTATTGCTCGGTAGGCTGCTGATGACTCGATTGCTCTTTGTCGAAGAAGCGCTGCCAAAGATTTTCTGGGTGGGTTTGATCTCAACAGCGAAGGGGTCTTGCAACTTTTGGCCCTCTCACATCCACTGAAGAGAAACGCCCTTCACCGACGGAGATGCACTATTGAAAACCATTATGCAGTATTGAAAACCATCAAAACCAGCAAACTAAGAAAAATTACGAGCGATTTGCGCGTGTTCAGTTGCCTGGCATATTAACTGAATCGAAGCAACAGACAAAAAATAAATCTCAAATACAAAAATATTCAATGAAATAAGCACAAGTTGATGAATAGGGAGCCAAAACAAGCGTGCGAGCAAGAAGAGTTGATTTTAATCAAGATATTTTTCCAGATAACTTCTTGGTTGACTGTGAGTTATTGCAAACCCTAATGTTTTAATCGACGGATTCATTGATATTGAGAAAACAAGCAGGACGACGACAAGCGCTACAACTAAGGGCGAGTCTGCAGATTCCGTGGCTGCTACTGAAAAGGACCCGGTCGGGACGAAAGTAGTAGATCCTCATTTTACTGAGCATCCGGTGCAGAGACCAAGGGGCTATTCAAAAGCACTACTTGGTCTCAAAAAAGAGCAGTAGCTGGCAGCAATAGCTTTTGAAGTGAAATCTAGAAGCCATGGGAACGTGGAAACTTTTAGATAGACAACAATCACGCAAATTTATTGCTGGGTTCTCCAAACAACTCAAGATGAATGACAGAGTTTCAATCTACTAAGTTTGAAAAACAAGTCAAGCATTCATCGAGCTCCGTAGCTAGATGAAATGCTTCTTGCAGTGCTTTGGCCTTAGCTGACCGGAAACCTTTGGTCACACCCAGCAGATATAAGCGCAAAGTTGTCGAAGAAAGACTGCACGGAAGCTCGATCAGGAGAGGCAATGTCTTCGAATGCTGCGGAATACAAAGACTTTATGCGCTCAATATTGCACTTAGCTAACTAGATTAGTACAGACTACAACCTAACTAATGTGACTCAATTCTCCCAGCTTCTGGAAATCTTGGGAGAAAAGATAGAATAGCTGCAGAGCGGGGTTTTTTGTTACCTGAAGGAGAGCAAAAATTTCGAGCGGCGCTACATCAAGGATGCTGCAATTGTAAAACTGTATGGATCCGCAGATGCTAACTGAGCTGGAGACGTGGATAATAGTAGATAAACTACTGGCCACAATTTCCGTCTACAGAAAACAGGGTTATCATCCAGTTTGAGAAACAAGAAGCCATCAACTGCATTCTTATTTAGAGTGAGGCCCAATACCAAGCAATGGCAGCAGCAGTTCAAGGAGTTCTGTATCTGAGATCAGTTCTAAATGTTATGTGAGATAACCCCGATCAAGGCTAAAACTGACCAAATTTGTCGAACATCGATGGATTGCAGCTTGACCTTTGACAACGCATATTCAGTCTGAGTGGGGGTGTTGAGGTCAGAACATTTCAGCGTCAGAAAAAAATTTAAAAAAGAAGAAGTTTGTAGCTAACAAAAGTTGAACCAGAGAAAACACTTTCAACTTAGACAAGGTCCAATAGTGATGCCAAACTAATTATTTATTCAGTAATTAATGAACTGCAGTTCAAGATTTTCTGTATCTGAGATCAATTCTAAATCTCATGGGCGCTGTGAGCGATGAATCAACAGATATTAAGAAGAGCAATCAGAATTGAATCAAGATGATCAAGAATCCTAGCATGCAGGAGCAAAGGAAGCACATCGATTTGAAGTGCTGTTTCTTTGGAAAACGAATTGCAGATGAGAGAATCGATCTCCAGTAATGCCCTACCGAGATATCGGAAGCCGATTTATAAACCTTGAGCAACGCATAAATGGACCAAAATTCTCGAACACTGATAGGTTGCAGCCTGACATTGGAGAAAGCCAATTCAGTCTGAGTGGGGGGTTGAGGTCAGAACTTTTCAGGCCTAGACGAAATAAATAAAAAAAATCATCTTAGAGATAACAAAAACTGAACAAGGTAAACGCACTCAACTCAGACAAGGTCAACTGGTGATGACAAACTAATCAAATTTTCACACTTTTTTGATCTCTTCTTCAACAGTCTTTACTTGTTTTCGATCCTGTCTGTAGCCCCATTTATTTTTTTAACAGTTGCTCTAACTCTGAATCTTAACAAATTGTGTGCCCAGGCTTCTATTTTTATAATTTTCTGTTAGAGCACACAAAGGCAACGCTGAACTTGAATATGGCTGCTCTCAATGTAAAATGATGGACAAACTTAATGCAAACAATAAGTGCACACCAGAGGCTTGTTCAGGACAATGATTGGCACTGATGGTTTGCCAGAGACTGAGCCCAATCTCCCCGAGAGTCCGACTGCTGATCAGAGGGTAACCTATGACACCAAGATGCAGATTCGAGCAGTTTTGATCCAGCAGAGGAAAAACAATCGAAATTCGCGGTCTCACTTGGCTCTTGTGTTGTACAACACACCTTTGATGATCATAAAGAGGACTTCGGGGAAACTGACAGTTATGGCGATGTGACGAAAATCTATAGGCTGCTTCAAGATCAGTTTTGCTCTGTTGAGGTGCTCAAGTTAGTGGTCGAGCTTGCGAAGCTAGAACTAAGCTCAAGAGATGTTCCCCTTTGCTCTGCTGCATCAATGAGCGGCCCAAGGTTTTGAATAAGGAATTTAGTTTGAACAATATGTCAAACCAAAATAGATTGTTGGATCCAAAATGGTAATTTAGTTTGAAACTTCTGAAGTTCCAAAACCAGCTTAGAAAGCCAGAGCGAGTTGAAGCAATTCGGAATCAAATTAATGAGACTAGTTTTGTCCTCTAGTGTTAAAATTAACCAAAGTGATGTTAATCATTCGAGTTGTTTCTGGTAGTTTCAACTCAGACAACTTTCACGTGATTTTTCCAACCACTTTAGTAGTGGAAAAACTTCAGAAGAATAGATAGCTGTTTTTTCCGACCACTGAGAATGGGTAAATTTTTGGATTGGGTATAATTGTCAAAGCAAACTCAATTAGCACTTATAAACGTTAGATAATATCGAACAATACAGCATATCAAAACTTTTTTAGTTGTGCTTTGATCGGTATTGAAAAATTTCCAAAACTATTATCAGCGTCAAGAAAATTGGTTCGAAGTGTGAAAAGTCATAGGGAATATTCATACCTTTCACGCAATTGTTCTTCAACTCATCAATAAAGCCATTTGTAAATTGTTATTAGCTAGGTTTTAGTCCCACTCCTTATACGCATCAAAAATTTCATGACAAACTGAGCGACGCAAAATTGACTGTTGTCCGCCAATTTCAGGCTTCTTGCTTAACAACTGGCAATTTGATTGTGAAACTTTTTTATTGCAATCTGAAAATCAAGAACTTTCATTTTTTTTGCAAATTGTTATTTTGTTCCTGTTTAGAACGTCAGTCTGAGTGGACTCGACCCAAAAAGTTTTCGCCCCTTTAACAACCAGAGCAAACACACTTTTGTAGTTATGATAAATTTTCATCTCAAAGTTGCCTGACTGAAATTAAAATTTTATTAATTAAGTTTAAATAATTATGAAGTTTTGCGATTTCCTGAAATTCGATGCTTAATAATTTTTGGTTAAAAAGTTGTTAATTTCGTCAAGACAATTCTGCTGCACAGCTAAACTATCAGGTTATTACACAAAAAAAAACTTAGGAGTTTTTATCATCGAAAAATTGAGACACAATATTGTTGTTTTGAAAGCCTCGCTCAATACTTGAATTCGCAAAAAAATACTTTTATCACTTACTAAACCATTTGTAGAAGGTTAATCAAAATATAAAATTACTTACCAACTATTCTGTCCTCTGCATCGATGTCGCTGTCATTATCCCTTTTTGATATCAAATTATCCTCAAATACCAAATAGATTCATAAACATGCGTTTTATTTTTTCGCCTCAATGACAATTATGGGGTTGGTCCATCATGATTTTAAAGTCGTGACATCAAAAAATTCTTACTTCAAATTTTTCTATAATGACATATGACTGTACATTTTTTGTTGTACATTTTTTAACTAACACGTAAGAAAAACTTGAAATCAAAAGCTTAAATTAAATGCATTTTTTAAAGTTTATTGCTCTCATCTTCTAGTAATCAAAATTAAATTTAAAGTATTGAAAATTAGTACAGTTGATAAAAATGTTTCACTCACTTTTTCAAGTTTTTCTTCGGTTTTTACATTTTCTTTGTCTTCACGTTCAGATTTCATCAGTTGTGCAAAATCGAAGTTTATTTTACAGATGACGAGAACTAACACACTCGATAGAATATTCATTAAATTTGGCGTCCCATTTCAATTTTTGAAGGAAAATCAAGCTGGTGGATTTTTTTTTTCTGAGCAGTTTTTCTGAGAACCATAACTTCTGATGCATGGAGTCAACTGATTTTTTAAAACTGAAAAGTCAATTGTTCATCTTTTTGATTTAAATTACATGGCGGACAAAAAAATCAAAAGATAACCTCAAATTGGAATTGGATCAGATATTCCATTGAAGAAATATTGAAACATCGCTTTTATTGAAACATGTTTTCAAGGTTGATACTGACAGAAATATATAATTAATTTGAATGGCTACTGATCGGAAATATTTTAACCGTTTTTTGATATGAGAATTCTATCAACAATGATACAATTTGTTTTACACTTAGAAATTTTCAATTTTTCATTGCTTTTAAAAAGCGGAAGATTCGACCAATCAACCGAGGAGCATGTCAAAAAAGTAAGTATTTGAAAAATATGCATCCCAGGTGCGATCTTTGAAGTCAAGTGGTGTCTTTGGGAGGCGGACCTTAACTTGATCCTTTTTGTATGAGTGATTGCATGCAAGGGTGGAGCTAATGCAAATTAGGGCCTTTCTGGAGGCTAGTTTTTGTATTTTTTTTGATAAAACACAACATCCTAAATATTAGTTCACGCCACTGAGTTGATTACTCATTTGCACCTTCGAAAATATTTGTTCAAAGAATTTTGTTTGTGTCGTTAGAACAGGTCCAATCTGCATCCAAAGAATCGAAAAACTATGGAGACAATGGCTGGAGATCGTATTGTTGGTTAGTGACAAACAAAGTCAGATACCATTTGGGTTGAATACAGTTGCTTGTCAATTATGGATTCAATTTAGGTGGAAAAGTAGCCAGATATGGGCGATACCCTTTCTATGTGCAAGTCATATCAGGGAAAAAGTAAGTAAGTACACAACCTTATAGCATATGGTAACCAGTTGAAGACTTAATTAGTTCAGTTCTGATGAATTTGCTGTAGTTAATTCAAAAATGAAACGCTCATTTGTTTCTAAGAGCAATTATTCCGAGTTTTGAGAGACAAAAAGACTGCTCGTGTATCAGGGCAAGGCCCTGAATGTTCCTACCACCCCTAAAATGGTATCGAGTAATTTTTGGTAAATGAATTATTGAAAAACCAAAATGAACAATATCATGATCGAATTCGCGCAATTTGAGAAGAAGGGTTGTTGGCACATACAGTGGGGTGGGGGGGGGGGGGGGATTTGCTGGCCAATGTGCGGTAAAGTGCTGTTGACGGTATAGGGGATTAAAAATGGGGATTGGGTAACTGAGGGGCGCTGTAGACATGATGGGAAGCAGTTTAAAAATCCAGCTCGCGGATTTATAATCTTTCCACGTTAGTCAATTCCATTCCTCCACTTTCACTTTCACCATAACCTATTTTCTGATTTCCCGGATTGAAGTAACATTGAAATTCAGAAATGTATCATTGATCTCTCATTTTGTTTCATTTTGTTGCATCCATGTATCATTCATGTTGCAGTGCCGTTTAAACGATGTTCATCCAAATTTCATCTATGAAACAGCGATGCAAATTACCTGGATGTTTCATTGATGAATCATGACTGAAAGAGAGATTTTAAATCTATGATTCATCCATGAAACATGAATGCTAATTACGTTGATCTATAACCCCTGTTTTATGCCTGCATTACCCTGAAAATCGCTGAAAATACCTTAATCACCCCTGATTCATTTCTAAGCAAATCATAATCAACTTAATTGCGTCTTATTTCTGAAGCAATCATAATCAACTAAATTGCGTCTTATCTTTTTGAAAAAGCGGGTAGTTGCAGCAGAAATTTTGACCTATAGTTCCAACTATTGAAAATCGAGAGGAACTTTGTATTCGGGTGTTTTAATTTTTTTTCTATTTTTTTCTTTTTATTTTCCACGCAAAATCAGGTACCCCAAATAATAATCGGATTGAATTAAGTGATATATCATACTAAAGCCCGTACAGTTGTGATTCAAAGCATTTTATAGCTTCAAAAAAAATTCCCAATGTCGAAAAAAAAAAGTTTGAAATTTTTTTTTCGTCTTATTTCGAGCGACTAAAGCGAGCGAGCAGTCTTGTTTTAACTGCTTAAAAGCTTGCAACAGCTTACTTTAAAACATAAAAACTGCTTTTTACTTGATTAAAGTTAGTTTTTGAGTATTTTATTGCCTTTCTGGAATCTAAATTTTCAAAAATTCAGTTTTTTTTTCAGCTCCTTTTATTGCAACACAACGAAAAAAAACTACAATAAATTGAAAAAACTTTGTTGTAATTTTTTAAGACTATGGTCGAAACATTCTGTGCTAGTTGCTCACTATTTGGCTATCCTTGTTTCTTTTGGCTCGCGCCAAGCTTGACGAAGTTTTTTGGCCTACACAAAGCCGCATCAAAAAGAGTTGGTCACCTAAGTCGCGACTTATCTTTCTTGGGTCGCATGCGATCAATTAGCTTCGAATAATTTTCAGCTCGAGATAATTGCCAAGCATAAATAATTCGCCTTTCAGCATTATAAGTAAATATTCACAACGCGCATAGAAAAACAATTTTTATGGTTAGTCAATATCTTCATTGACGTAAAACATTTTGTTTAAGAAATTAATTATTATTTCGATCGCCAAAAAGGAGTTAATCAAAAAATTGCCCCCAAGCATCATTATTTCGCTATTTTCCCAACATTAAGTTTTTTTCTATCAAAAAATCGGCAGTTTATTGTTCAAACAACGGAGTGGTTAGAAACTTAGATTTTAAGGCAAGAATAAAATTTCCAACTAAGTTAAGTCATGTAGCATGCTCAATTTTTTTCAGTTGTAAGTTACGGCAATATCAAAAAATCAAGGAAAAACAAATATATTAAAATCTCCAACAACACCCAAAACCTCTTTGCCTATTTTCTTTCCATCCTCTTTTCTTTTTAGCTCTGAACCCATTTACGACCGACCGAACCTAAAACTTACATAGAGGCCTCTTCTAAATTGTTACACAAGTTGATTTTGATCTCAAAAATTGAGACGCGTCTCCGTTTTGATGACAAAAACTCATATTGTCCATTCTTTGTTCAGTTTTGAAGTTATAGATTTTAGGTGATGCTATCTCGAAACGCTATATCAAAACAAGAAAAAGTATATCATATCTTAGGATTCTTACAATTAAAACTGGAGAGTATGTCGGATGACATAAATGTCATGCGCTAAATCATAGCAATTGTTATATAATAATTAGTTTGAGTTGAGTGCTCACGTGCTCTCGTTGTGTATGAGATCAGTCGTGTTAACTTAGACCTATGCTACAGTCACTGTTAAAACAATTAGGTTGATATTTGTTTCTACTTGGTGTCCTAATATTGTACTGAAACGGGCAGTGTATCCACTGGCATAAAGCTTGACTAGCAAAAAAATGATCCAAAATGAAAATTGTATGCGTATGGACTAGCATAAAATTGGAGCTAAAAATTTTTTCTCAAAATTAAAATCAGTTTGCCCAAAAAATAGTTAAATAAATCGCTTATTCTTCTCGAACCTTTTTAATTTGCGAGGTGATTAGTGTTCGTTAGTTCAAGCCCTTACAGGTCTTCTACATTTCCTTGTGTATTTCTTAATTCATCTGTTAATAGTAATTTCAAACATAAGCTTGCTGATTAAGAAGAGAAATGAACGTTAAGAAGACTCTTATATAAATCTTGTAGTTTTTTTGATTTTTTTTCAGGAAAAGCCTTGAAAAACTCTAGCAATTACAGATTCGCATTCATGAATATATTAACGCATTTATGAATGCCTTTAGATATATAAGCACTTCTTGAGCGCAAAATACATTTATATGTTGAAAATAAGGTAACTTGCACTCTCCAAAAACTAACGTGGAAGTGGCGCAAAAAAAACGTGAACGACTTCTAGTTTCAAAAGTGGAATTTAATTTACAACTGAAACCTGTTTTTGAGTTAGTTTTATCCGAAAAATTACCATCATAAAATCGTCGTGAACTTCAAACAGGCTTATGGCCATATAATTTTCACTTTGAAATTCGAAATTCACAAGAAACAAGTGTTTTTTCTGTTTCCTTGCCTTCATTACTCTTTTTCAACAGTAAACTAGCTTTGTTTCTTTAATTTCTCAGTTGCTGAATTTTCTATATCTGTGAAATGCTAATTTTGAGAAATAAAGCTATCCAAATTATGTCAGTCGAAATATTTTTCACCTTTTCAAATTTGTATGCTAGTAGTGCTATATTTTAGTAGAGCGACTAACTGGGAACGTCGTGGAAGGAGTACACTTCACAATAAAAAAAAACGTTTTTCTACGTCGATACTATGTTTTTGAACAATTTTTCCAGCACAATTCAAGTTAAAACTGAAAAAAATTTTAATCAGAAAAAATGATATAATTTTAAGAGAATCTTTCCGACTGTTTGTTTATCAACAAAACTAGCAAAAAATTGCAGCGTTTTCAAATATTGAAACAACACATGAGCTGCTTATCAATGATTACCGCTTATAACTAGCCGCTTATCAATACGAAATAATTTTGTCCTTGTTTGATGTTTTTCGTTTTTTTTAATATCATTATGGAACCATTATATTCAACTCATTGGTATGTGGAACAAAAAAAAGGAGGTATGGATATAACCACTTGTGAAAACACTTATTTATCTGAACTGGACTTTTAAATAGTCAAAATTGAACGCGACGCGACTACCACAAAATGTTAATCACAATAAAGTCTTGAAAATCAAAGAGTTGCAAAGTAGAATTTTTATCTTTTTGAAACTCAAATATGGGGCTAGGTCTGTTACCAGACCGGCCTTTCAGCAGACCACAATGCAATAACTCAATTAAGTAAAATTTAAATTACTGAACGATTCGAAAAGGAAGCGGTTAGACAAACAAAACTTTGCTGAGAACCCGTGAAATCATTGTCTTTAACCAGTCTAAATGGCACCATTACATCTGTCAATCAAATTTGTTTATCGAGTCTGGTAAAAGGTCCATGTTATAACTTTTCTGGTAAAAGGTCGGTCTGGTAAAAGGTCGGTCCCCCTCAAATATAGTTAATACCAACCAACTTGTAGGCAATATATTTTCGGTCAACGAACCTGAAAGAAAATAATTAGCATAAAATTGCTCATTTTGACTGCGGATTTTTGTGTTTCAATGATTCCTACGCGTAAAAATTTTATCCAAATAAAATAATTAACCTAAAAAGCTATAGTTTTTGACCGATTGAATTGCTCAAGGTCACCGATATTGCCTTGTGTAAGCCAATTTGATTTTTTTAAAACGTCTATAAAGTGCGTTGAACTTCGAAATGATAATCTCTGTCGTAACCAAAACCCAATTTTTTTATTTATTGTCACAACTAAACTCCTAAACTCCTTTTTGAATGCTTTATGAACCGAAACATTTGAACTTACACAATTTAGTAGAAATTTAGTAGAAGTTTTTTGCGCCTTCCTTACAACAAATTGGCCAAACAGGCCATTTCTGAATCCCCATAACCTTGAGATTGGCAAAAATTATTTTCCAAAAAAATCACACAGACCACAATTATTCCGTTAGGGTCATCGAAATTCCAAACCGCATGATTATGTTGCTGCAGTGCAAGTAGCAACCTTTCCTAATTTTCAGTGTCTGTGGAGGTACCATAATCTCATCGTGGGAAGTAATAACCGCCGCTCATTGCGTGTATGACAATGGATGGTTGGGTGCAGAAAAGATTTCAGTTCGTACTGGTTAGCATTTCATTAGTTCTTACTTCAGAGGGCAATTCTCATGATAGGAAGACCGAGCTAGAATTGGTGCTATAAGCTACAAAAAAAATCACAGACAAAACTTCCTAAGAATTTTGCGTAGTTTCAAGATTTGTATATAATCCTATACCTATTTTACTTAGTTTTATGTTTACTTTTTATCAGAAAAAAAGAACAATTCTCAAATCATTTTTCAATATCGGTTAAATTGCTTACTGTTCTTGTACAGGTTTTTTTTAGAACTAACTTTTTGACCTTACCGCACTTTTAGGCGACTTCACCAGAAGCGACAATGACGAAAGAGGATCCAGTATAAAATACAGCGTGAGACAGTACCGCTACTTCCCAGAATACTCCGGTGACGTAATTTACGGCTATGACTTCATAATTCTGGAAGTGAATGAGAAAATTGAGTTAGATAAATATCGACGAGCTTTCACTAGTATTTGCACCTCTTCAAATACCTCGAGGCCTGTTCGAGCGATTGGAATTGGTCTCACCAACTCAGTGACTCATGCTCGACCTAATGATCTGATGGTTTGACCCTTTAATTTTTTTTAAACATCCCTCGGTGTTGTCATTTTAACTTCAGTTGTGGAGCCTTTTTGCTTTTGGACTTAGGCGTCCCAAAGTAACAAGCAAAAAAACTTTATTTATCTTTTACATTTAGATGGTTGGAATGATTTATATGACTCTTGAAAAAAATACAGTAATATTTGTTCAATTCTATAAGCTAGCGCCGAACACGATAAAAAAAACATATAGGTTATTTCACCAAAAATAAAACATTTGAAAAAAAATAAAACCAAAAATAAAAATTCGGCAGCAGGAGTCGAAAACAGTTCAATTTTAGTTCTGTGGGAAAAATTTGTTTTAATTTTTTTCTAGGAAGCTGACTTGGTAGAAAGACCTGAAGCGGAGTGTTCCGCTATGTTCGGCAACAAAGCACCCAAAGGAAGCGAGGTCTGCGTCAAGGCTGTTGAAATGAAGGCCACTTGCTCAGGTAACTGAACAGATTGAAGCCATTTATTCACATGTGTGCGAACTGTTCAGATCGGTTTGCTGATGTGATTCTGTTTAATCTATTCGTAAAATTTTTTTTAGTCTTTTTGAGACAGGAAGTTTTGGACCTTGAATCTACATATCCTTAATGAATTTAAACATGTATTCCGAGAGTTTGAAAAAACTAAACTATTTCTTCTTGCTTTTTAATTGATATAATAGCTCTGTTTAGGAGACTCCGGGGGTCCCGTATTTGTAACTGAAAATGGAGAACCCAAATGTTTTTATGGACTTGTGAGCTTCGCAGCTGCAAGTAAAGAGTGTGGCGAACGGGACTCGCCGACAGTATTTGCCAAAATCTCCTTCTACTTTCCCATGATGGCTCAAACTGCACTGCGAATGGCATATTCCGAGCGGCTGAAAGATCCGACTGCGTACATGATTACTCTTTTGCTAATTCGCCTAACCTTTTCAACATTTGTTTGATTGCAAATTTATCCGACACGAAATATCGTTGAAAACAATGAAATGAGTCTTTATAGAAATTCTGCGAAATTAAACGCAAGCGTAAGATAGCAAATCAATGTGAATCCTAAGGTGAAAAGGATGTCATGTCTGGCCACTATCTCAAAAACTTTCGCAAAACGCTGATTAATTAAGCATATAAAACTTTGAACGCTAAGAAAAATGTCCTCGAACTCATATCGATCAAACTATCACTATATGCTGTAAGTGTTAGTTTACATTGTGAGATCAACCGTACAATCTCTCCTTCCCCCCACAATGGCCTACCGTAGAACGTCCTCCCCAATGTAATTATTCTGAAAAATAATTAAGTAAAGTATGCATTTCGAACAAACAAAATTAGTTTTCTCAATGATTAAGTGGGTTGCATTTGAATGCTGTTAATGACCTACATTAATGTATTTTCAATCAATTCTCTCTATTAAAACTGTTGGTTTTGTTAAAATCTAGGCTATACCAAAGTTAGCCTACAAGCCATATTTTCTTCCCGCTAAATCGATTTGAGAAGAGGGATTTTACGGTTGATCCTACATTACAAAAACTTTGTACATGCATCTGACCATGAGTTTTTGTTATATGATGCATAAATCTTCAATCAATTATCAGTTTAAATTAAATTGAAGATTGTGAAACACTTTCTATTTTTTTGATAAAAAATCAATCCACATCATTCAAATTTGAGTTGCAATCATTAAATATAAATAGTAAAATCAAAACAGATGCCAAACACATCACTCTGTCATTTGGTTTATCAGAAGCGTTTTCAAACATTCAAATTTGAAAACATTCAATTCTTTCTCAAGTTAAAATTTTTGTCTATACAAATAAATTCTTATAAAACATGATGGCCTGTGAAATGGTTTGTTACTAACTTTTTAATTATTGGCTGAAGCAAATGAAACAAGTATTTGTATGGCTAATTTTTGTTGTTTCGACTTATCAAGAAAGTAAGGAGAATATTTGCTTGGAGTGATTTTTTGATCAGACCAATTCTTAACAAATTTCCCTCGCGAGATCGATCCATGGATATTTCTCGTCCCAGATGGTCCGCGTTCACCACTAGACTTTCCTGACATGAAGATTGCTGTGAAACGATCAAAAGTAGACTAACATGACCGTAAGAGCGCTGTGATACTTGGATGCTGAAAGTGCTGAAAGTTTAACCCGCATAACTTACGCGTGGCGAATTATCCGGCACCACAAAAATACTCCGAATTCAAATGAAAATTGAAGCAGGCTGATTGGTCTTATTATTTCCATACACGATTCTTAATATTCGGCTTAAAATTTATAGTTTGTCAATATTTCATTAACTAAAACTATTGGAGACCAGTCTAATGACGGTCAAAACAACCAGGTTTTTGCCCTGATACGAGCAGTCTTCTTCCGATTTACGAAGAAATTGACGGAATGTTTGTGGTCTTTGGTTTTTCGTAGTCAATTTTTCAACTAGCTAAATTTGATTTTTTTTTCTATCTGAATCAAAAGGTTTTGTTGTCCTGAACTCAAATAAAAAAAAGTTTAATCAGTAATAATTTGTATGAAAACTTTGTAGTTTTATGGAGGATTAAAAATGGTCAACTTTGTCACTTAGGGACAATTAACACGCAAAAATAGCACATGAGCAGAGATTTAACCCATCTTAGAAAGCGTTTCAAATTGAATTGAGGCATGATATTCAATCTATCTGATACTTTGTTTTGTATGTATGTTTTGAATAGCGTATGGGGAGATGATTTTCAAAAAAAAAGATAAAATTGGGTTTTGATAAGTGCCTGCTATTGTTGCTTCGCAGTTTTTCCTTGCGATGAATAGAATCAAACTAGTGGTCAAAAACAGATTAAAAAAATTAAGATCTTTAATTAAAAAACAAAGAACCCTCGGGATTGGACCTTAAGCAGATTAATCAAGCAGTGCACCAAATTATTTCAAGAAAATGAAAGAATTTTGTCGGTTGTAATTTTCTCCGAAAGTTGTTTTTACTCCGTTGTACTTATATGCGTTTTAAATTTTTTTTTGATAGAATTTTTTGTTTTATCCATCTGCAAGACAATGATGATCAGAGCCAACATAAAAAAGCCCTAACAGTGGCTATCAAAATTCGTACTGTGGTGAAGCTTTGCCCTGACATACGAGTAGTCTTGTTTTTTATGCAATCGCTATTGTTTAAAAAAGATAAACTAGGGTATAGATAAGTGCCTGCTATTGTTGCTTCGCAGTTTTTCCTTGCGATGAATAGAATCAAACTAGTGGTCAAAAACAGATAAAAAAATTAAAAACTTTAATTAAAAAAACAAAGAACCCTCGGGATTGGATCTTGTGCAGATTAATCAAGCAGTGCACCAAATTTTTTCAAGAAAATGAGAGTATTTTGTCGGTTGTGCTTTTCTCCGAAAGTTGTTTTTACTCCGTTGTACTTATATGGGTTTTATTTTTTTTTTGATAGAATTTTTTGTTTTATCCATCTGCAAGACAATGATGATCAGAGCCAACATAAAAAAGCCCTAACAGTGGCTATCAAAGTTCGTACTGTGGTGAGGCTTTGCCCTGACATACGAGTAGTCTTGTTTTTTATGCAATCGCTATTGTTTAAAAAACATAAACTAGGGTTTAGATAATTGCCTGCTATTGTTGCTTCGCAGTTTTTCCTTGCGATGAATAGAATCAAACTAGTGGTCAAAAACAGATAAAAAAATTAAGAACTTTAATTAAAAAACAAAGAACCCGCGGGACTGGACCTTGTGCAGATTAATCAAGCAGTGCACCAAATTATTTCAAGAAAATGACAGAATTTTGTCGGTTGTATTTTTCTCCGAAAGTTGTTTTTACTCCGTTGTGCTTATATGCGTTTTAAATTTTTTTTTGATAGAATTTTTTGTTTTATCCATCTGCCAGACAATGATGATCAGAGCCAACATAAAAAAACCCTATCAGTGGCTATCAATATTCGTATTGTGGTGAGGCTTTCAAGAATAATTTTTCAGGCATTTTGAGATGATTAAGGTACGCAATATTTCTATCAAAGCGTAGTATAAACTGCGAACTGATTCGTCTGATAAATCATTCCAATCAGTTTGCTTATAAGTTTTTTCTTTTGAGACCAAAAAAACTGCAATTGTTGAAATGAAATAATAGTGGCCACATAATATTTCGAAATTTTTAATTGTTATTATAACATGGCACAAACAAAACTGATTTCGTTAAAAAAGCTTACTCAACCATCAAAAAAATGAAAAACTCGAGAAATTAGATCTGAATTAATTATTTTTAATTTCTACTTTAAGAAAATTATGAAGTGTACCATTTTGAGATATCCAGTTTTGGTTGACTGACTGAACATAAAAAAATTCTAAGGGCAGGAAATATATTAGTTTTTAGGGGGAGCGCGCGCCGAAAAACCAAACTTTTTTATCAAAAATTTCCAAAAAGTCGAAAAACGCCTTTTTGGGCTCTTTTCAAAAATTCGCTTTTGGCGCAGAATGTTTGGCCAAAATAAGGTCTTTATAGTGATTTGGGAGAGCTCAGAAAATCAGTTTGGCCAGTTTAAAAAAGATCGACAACATTTTTAAAATATTTTTTTGAAAGTCCACTCCTCCTCGAGAAAAATTTAAATCAGCCCCTGATAACACCACACACAAAAAACGACACTAATTTGCAGTAAAAAAAAATTGAATGTGACTTTTAAGAATATTGTCCTAATATTCTATGCTACTCGCACAGCAACCGACTAGCGTTGTTATTGTTTACAAATGAACTAAGCTATTTTCCTACCTATAAGAAAAACAGAAAGTACTGTTGTTGAAAAAAGAAAAAAAAACTGATCACCTGCCCAGCATATCATTTATGCCGACGAATTTTGAATCAACAGCAAAGCCTAATTTTAGTTTCAAAAATTTTATTTTGACTTGTGAGCAGTTATTACATGACTTTATGCACTTGACTTGCTCAAAGATTTCATTGGTGGCTAAATTTTTCTTCAATTTTATCGTTATTTTTAAGCAAACTGATTGCACTAGAAACGAAAAAACATGAAAAACAAAAAAAAAATTCAACAATAACAAGAACAGCCATAAAAAGAACAGCTTCCTTCTAAGCTGCTTTGTGCTGATTTTATAAATTCTTTGGCTTCAATAACCTGAATATTCAGGAAAATAGAGAGGATTCAAAAAAAACCTGTTTTCTTGCTAACTCGATCGAAACTAAGCACTTTCCGGGACGAGGTGCTCACTTTATGTTTCGAGTACGGTCAGAACATACCGAATTTTGGTCGAGGTAGTCGAAATATACCAATTTTATGTCGAGATAGTCGTAACATAAAATGAGCGCCCTGACCTGGGTTATTCTGGGCGCTGGTGATAGGTAAACAAGACGAAAATATAATAACACGAAATGACATTAAGACGACTAAGTCTTATTTTCCAGACACCCTGGGCTAGCTTTGTTGTAGGCACTGGAATTGGATGCTCATTCTAAATTAAAATTTAGGCACAATGAGTATGCACTGCTCGCTCGGTCCTAGCGAAAGCAGCTATCGTTTTATTAAGTGTTAAATCTAGTGTAACAACTCACTGTATAAAACCGTTTCGAGCCACTAGTGCAAAGTTTTGGGACTTAGGCGCAAAATCTTTGCTAACACAGTCAGTTGAGACCGAAAACTGCTCAAAAGGTTAGATATCACACCGCAGCTTTATTTGTTAATCCAGAAAATCAGAAGAAAACAAATGTTTCAGCGAAGTATGCATTAATTGGAAAAACGGGTGCTTAAAATTGTCGTGCACATTCGCGCTGTAATTAACGTGAACAGATACAATATTCAATCAAATTATGTGAGCGTTCCAAAGAGCTTTCAAACGTATTGCATCGTGTCTATCGCTTAAGTTAAGATCAAATGTACCTAATCAAAAAACATTTTGGTACTATGTTCAAAATTGGTATCAAACAGTTTAAATCATTTTTGGATCTGGATATAATTTTTGTCGTTCTTTTTTCTTTTGATTCGCAGGTTAGTTTGAATATAAAATAGAGAGTTTGCATAAAAAGGACGTAAGGATGAAATATTTTACGTTTTGAAAACTCTTTATTCTTGTCAGAAAATGGCCAAAAAATTTAATATTGCAGCCAGGCGCGGATTGGGGGGGGGGGGGGGGGGGGAATGGACGTTTTTTCTCAGGTCCCCCTTTTGTACTATTTTGAGATATCCATTTTTGGCTGACCGACCCTAAAAATTTGAAGTTTTTTGGCGCCAATATGTTTTTATTTTAAGGGGAGAGCGCGCGCCGAAAAAACGCAATTTTTTGGTCAAAGTTTTTCAAGAAGTGCCAAAAAGCGCCTTTACTGGCCTGTTTTTTTTTAATTTGGCCAAACAGAGTCTTTTATGTGCATTGAAAGAGCTCGGCTCTTTTTCCTTCGAATAACCCCCCTTTTCGTATAAGCATCGATTTCATGGTGTAACGAAAGGTTTTTGCAAGGTTGAGTATGAAGACCAAATATGTTTGCCATGGCTTAATTAGTCTGTATGCCAAATTTATAACAATCCGACAACCGAACAGAAAAATTACCCTAAAAAATTTGCAGGTAGGGGAAAAGGAAAAAGAACCAAGAGCTCAGAAAATCAATTTGGACGACCTAAAAAAAGGTCGACACATTTTTTGTAAATCCGCCTCCTCCCCCCTCGAGCAAATCCTAGATCCGCCCCTGATTGCAGCACTTTATAAAATTTCTACCCGCTTTTTTACCATAATGGGTGATGTACTTGCCATAGAGCTTAGCTTGATGGATCAATTTGAGAGACCACATTTTCGAATGCACGAGGGCTGTAGGTATGAGGGCTGTAATGGAATTTTTGAAAAGTCAAAAATTGATTCAAATTAAGTGTCTTGATACTTAGATAACCAGTCAGCGAAATATCCCTTCCATGTCTGATTCAAAATTAAACCACACAATCAAGCTGACTGTTCGGAATTATAAAGACAAACATACCGGAAAACATTCTCCTCTTTCAATGCAAAAATTGGACGGCGAAGACCGAATTGTTGGTAAGTTGAATAGATCTTTCACTTGATTTGATTACTCAATAGAATGAATCACTGATTTTCGGGTATCTCGTTGAAGGTGCATTCTAAGGAAAGTGTTTTCTTTAGTGTTCTACGGCAAAAAGGACCTATAAAGTTTTAGATATCTCCGGTTGCTATTCAAAACACTCCGGCGAAATTTGGATTATTATACAAGTGCAGTCAGGGGAGGATCTAGGATTTTGTCGAGGGAGCGGATTTTCAAAAAAAAACTTCAAAATTTTGTCGACCTTTTTTTAGGTTGACTAAATTGATTTTCTGAGCTCACGCAAATCTCTATTATGACCCTATTTGGACCAAAATTTCTGCGCGTTGGCGAGTTTTTGAAAAAATTTTCTTTGACAAATCACGTTTTGCAGCGCATTCAAAATTAGAATATATTGTCGCCAAAGTCACCTTTAGAAAAAATTTAGTGTCGGTCAGCCAAAAATGCATGTCTTAAAATATTACCAAAAGAAAGACCCTTTATGTTGGCAGGGGGTGGAATCCCTGAGGAGAAGGCGTCTCCCCCTGAATCCGCCCCTGAATGCAGTCCCTCATTTTGATTTTTAAATGATCTGTAAGCTCGTTTGCACACCAAACGAGTTGTAAATTCTTTCGAGCGTTTGATTGCAATCTCTGCGTTTAGGAGGAAAATCGGTGAAAGTGAGAGACTATCCATTCTATGTACAAGTAGATGTGGAAGGAAAGTAAGTCACACACTTAAACATGATCGTTTCGTTCATATGAAAAAATTACGATCTTCTTCTTGTGAGCCATTTGAAAAACCTATTTCTTGTACAATACTTTTGTTTTCGGAAATAAAGCAGAAAAAATTAAAATGAGCAGTTTTTGAAACAATGGAAGAACTGTAAATGCAAAAAAAAATAACGAGACCAAGCTCGCTTAATGCAGCGTAAACCTCGACTTTTTTCTTCTACGAAAAAGTGCGCAGGAATACAGAGCAGTTCAAATTTTTTGTTTTTGACTCTCGAAAAACTGTAAAACTTCATGTACCGGGTTGAGTTGGTCGAATTATGTATCGACCGTAAAGGTCGAACGATGTTGAATTATCGACCCAAGTTCGACCCAAATTAAGGTCGACCAAAGACGATACATAGGCCGACCAACATCGATACATGAGTCAACCACGGTCATTACATGAGTCAACAACGGTCGATACATGAGTCGACCAGGGTATCGATTCTTGAGTCGACCAGGATCGTTACATGAGTCGACTCAAGAATCGATACCATGGCCGACTCTTGTATCGACCGTTGTTGACTCATGTAGTGACCGTGGTCGACTCAGGACCGGACAGTTTTTGATTTTCTTGTACTGATGCGGGATGAAATCTAAAAGTAATTTCAAAAATCTAAAAGCTATTGCTCTATTAAAATATGTAATTTGTAATTTTGGATTTTTCCGAGAGTCATAACTTTTTGAACAAACTTTAGGGCGTAGCATCTTATGCACGGAGGCTTCCCACAACATGTTGCCTCGATTAAACCCATGATATCAGATTGAGTTTTTTTCAAAAAGAATCGAAAAGTTTCAAACGGACAAGAAATTAAAATACTGATTTTTCTCAAAGCCGCAACTTTTTGGACGTGAGCACTTACGCAAGGGAGCTTCGCAAAAAATATAAAAGTTTGTTTTTCCAATGGCTTAGATTGGTTTTAAAACAATTGCGCAAAGCCGCTCTCACAGATGAGGTTCCACAAAACGTTCTATCAATTGAGATCAAAATCTCAGATTTGGGAGGGTGGTTTTCGAGAGAAAAGTAAAAAAAATTCAAAACATGGTCAAAAGTCGAAAGTTTGACTTTTCCGAGGGTCAAAAAAATTTGCGTACAAAATTTTTAGCGTAACTGTTTATGCAACTGTTTCTAATTACTTTGAAGTGGAAACAGTTACCTCCTGATTTGAGCCCAATTGCAAACATATAGGCGTAAAATATGAATCGATTTCAAGCTATCTTTTCAAAGTCATCTTGGAAGTTTCTCCAATTACTTTCCTCGGCATTGGTTTGTTGTAGTATATTACGTAATAAAGTTTAGGATTTTCAATAATCGAAAACGAACCAACTGTAATTTATGTTTGTTGTTGCTGTTAAGCTTTTCTACTTATTTTCAATTTAGAAAAAAAATAGAGATGTCTCGGAGACATATTTATCGAACGAAAGTTTCTATCTCAAAATGGACTGTATACACATGAACAATCAAATTTTTTTGAGATCTTTAAACAATCGTTTCAATTAGAGTTGTCCTAAAAGATGTTTTCAATCGATTTTTGAAAAACTAAATTTGGCCAGAGCAGTGTTCTAACAATTTTCAAAGCAACCTGAATTTCGTTCGAAGCTGGAAACTTTTTATTTGCTACGAAACTGGTAGACTTAACAATTAAATACCCCGTAATTAAGCCATCCTTAGACGATGATATAGAAAAACTACCAGAGAACGGACTTGCATATGTAGCCCACATTTTAGGAAATGGTTTTTTTAGTTTTAATGAAAAATTTGTATTCATAAAGATTAAAAGCACAGCGGCCAGACCTTGATCACTCTAATGTTTGAAAAGAGTGCGTTTAATTTTTTTGAAAGAAAAATTGTTAACGTAGAAGATACACTTTTTGGTTGCTCGGATGTTGAAGGGAGGAGTTCGAGTTCCGATGGGTTTTCAAACCTTTTTAGAATCAATTTTTTGAATTTTGAAACAAATGTTTAGGATTGATCAAGCAGATCAATTGATATTGTTATCTGTCTAATCAAGTCACATCAAGATACATAATAAAATTTTTGCAAAAGCCTAGAATAATTACAACAAAATTATATCTCATTACGAAAACACCATGGAGATCGGCAGCCTGTTTCAGGCGCGTCTAATCCTTTATGACTTTCGTTCGTTTCTATTTCATATAATTAATCAATAAATGATTAACTGAATCAATTGGTGCAAGAAAGAAAAGCAAAAACGAAATTAAAGAAATGATCCTTATACCAGCACTTGACAGCAAATACCTATTTAACGTATATCTTGCTCAAAAATGAGTTTCATCAGTTGGTAGTTTCTAAGAATGAAGGAAGTCAATAAAAAAACTTTGTTTATATTTGTTTTTAGCCTGAGTCAATGTTACAATATCTGCATAGTAATTTACAGCAAAGTTTAAAATCTTTCTACGTCTAACAGTTATTAACTTTTCGGTTTCCCATTGTGTGCACAGGTTTTGGCCTAGCCACAATTTTCCTAATTAAAGTTTTATTCACTTTTTCACTGCTTACAGCTTCCTGAAATAATGTCGACATAAACTCTTCTTCAAAAATGTACATAAAAATTTTATTTATTCATATACATGCAACTCCGTGACGTACGTAGTTTTGTCATAAATCTTCTATGTTGTCATTACCTGTCTTGAAGCAAAAAAAATTCCGAAGCGGTTTCTTTTCGTTTCAACTGTTTCTAATTTGACCTGTTGACGCATAAGCCAAAACTCCTCGCTTTAAAATGGGGTTCACATAAGCTTTTTTGCTCTTAATAATTGTAATATATCTAAAACTTCTCATCCTGTAATACATACCACAAAACTACGATGTGTTAGTTTCACGTTTCAAAACTGATCATTGAATGAAAGCTTGGTATGAAAACGAACTAATAAGTAACGGAGAAATGGTTTCTTTTCGGTGGCTTTTTGATGTTTACAGTTTTTTTTACCGTTGCTCTTTTTAAACAGTACAGTTTTTTTATTTGATCTTCATTTAAAGTCAGTTTGTTTTGTTTATAACCAACAGGTAATTTGTAGGTGTTTACTGGTCAATTCAATGCTTTTAGCTGTTGTTTTTACGACAATGTTATCTGCATAAAATCTTAGGTAATTTTCACAATTTCCTTTCACTTGAATATCATTTATATAAAAGATAAAGAGAAGCGAGCCTAATATAGATTCTTAGAGTTTTCACTTTCTTTGTTTTGAGATAGTTTGACTTGAGTGACACGTTTTGTTGTCGATTTTTTTAAATCGGATTTAAGACTGTCCATACCAGGTCTAAGCCCATTTGAGTTTCAATTTTCCATCAAATTGTATCGAATTTTTTTTAAAGACCAAAAAAAACACACTGTGTCATCGTAGTCTGATAATTCCAGCGTGACACACTTTTTCTCTAATACTCACCGTTCAAAATTGTTTTTATCTGAATCCAAACTGGCAGTTTTGTACAATTTGTTATTGCTAAATGACCCGCTCAAAGTTTTTACCTTTGAAAACCGGTTTGTAATTTAATGGGACCGGCTCATTGTTTTTATAGAGAGTTTAAGTTCTGTATAAAATTAGTCAAGACTGAATTCGAAATCGAATTGACTTTTTAAATGTAAAAGTGATCAAGTCGATACTTTTTTAAACTAAACATGGTTTTTAACACCTTGAATAATTTTGATAGTTTAATTTCAGTTACGTCTGTCGAAATAACTTGCTCTCCAACTTTTAATTCTTTTGATGTATTGAATTTACTTGTCAATTTTTTATATGAAAATTAGCAAAAAAAAGTCGCTATTTTTACTTACGTTTTTTAGCTTCAAATTTAGATCTAGCCTCGGTGGTTCTAGTTTTTTTTTCACTTTTTAACCTGTGATTTCTTGATGCTGCATTTTTTTCTTCATTGTCAACACAGTGCTTCAAGGTTCTCCTAGTTGACTTTCTGTCGGACGAAAATGATTCAAGGCTAATTCTGAGCAATTCGCATAACAATAAAGCAAGTTAATTTCAACTTAATTCGTCAAATTTAGTTTCAACATCAAATAAACTTTCACACAGTGATTTGTTAAGTTCTTCCAAAATTGTTTCAGTTTCAAGTTTGTACCACGTTCGATCTTCGAAAATATGTGGTTCCTTTTCACAGATTTGGGATGTTGCAATTAAAATTTACCCCTTGTGATCAGTTACTGATATTTTGATTATGGTTACTTTTTTAAATACTATTGTTGCTATATCTTTTTTATCTATACACGTTTTTATAGTTACCATATCTTTTTTAAAATATCTATACACGTTTTACTAGTCCTATGCTCATCAAGTGTCATGAGCGTCGGAGTTTTCACGGCACTGGGAGAAAGTCCTTTCATTTATATTAGTAAATTGTTTGTTGTTTTTTTTTACATCTATAAACTAGTTTGAAAAATTCTACTACACTTTTTCTTTGTTATATGTATGACTAAGATTGTTTGTTGTCAGCAACTGTGGAGGCACCCTGATAGGAGTTGATTCTATAGTGAGTGCGGCACACTGTGCTTGGAACGAGGGCTGGCTGGACGCATCCAAACTACAAGTGTACTCAGGTCCACAACAATCGTTTTTGGCCACCTGTACCGTCACAGGCAGATGAGGGTCTAGTTCTTCTAAAGGGAAATTTGCCAGCCCCTTGAAAAGTCTGCCAAATGCTATTTTTTGGCCTTTTAATGGTTTTCCTTAAAATTTTGGAGAGGTTCCACCAAAAAGCTGTTTTGAGGATTATTTTATAGATTTTTCCCGCATGGAGGTTTTTTGGCGGATTTTTGGCGCTGACTAGTCGGCTAAAATTGTCTGTCCTTAAAAGGTTTTCGAACATTCTATTATTTTCAGACAAAATTTATTTTAGAAGCAACTGATATCAAATCGATAACATAAAACATGGTTAAAATTCGTGTTGGCTCGTATGCATTTTCATACCTCGCACCAGGTGATGGCACACCCAACCACAACGACGAAAAAGTGTCTACACAATTCCACACAGTTCAATATTACACCTACTTTAAAGAATACGATGGACAAGTGATTAACGGCTATGACGTCATAATCATCAAACTTAGAGACCCTGTGTTGTTCGATGAGTTCAGAAAACCTCTGTTGGTTTGCGATGAGACTCCAAATGGGAAGCAGAAGGCTATGAAAGCTGTAGGGTTGGGTTACACGAACTCAACGGGACGGGTTCGGCCAACAAACCTACAGGTGAATTTCGAAACCTGATTTTCTCATTCTTTCCAGAATCTTAATTTTCTAACATCGCTATTTTTTTATGACTCCCCTTTCTAAGAATACTTCAAATGGTCTTGATTGTTTCAGCCAATACGTATCATTCATTATTGTCTTGTCCAGGGGGCTCATATGGGTTTTTTTTGAAGGTGGTTTTCGCCGATCATGTTATAGTCTCAAATACATGGCTAATTGTTATGGCTTATGATCTTGGCCATCATTTGATTATGCAGCATCTGTTTTAAATACTGAAACAAAACCTTAATTTTGGGTACTTACACTACTATAGTCTCTTCGTGTCTCAGATGACTCAGCTGTATGAGGTGGCTCCTTCAGTTTGTGTGTCAAAGTACGAGAAGAATACTGCACCCAAAGGCAGTTTCATCTGCCACAATGACAACTCCGGAATCAGAGACACTTGTAATGGTAAGCGTAAGATCTAAAGTGGTATTTCGTGGAAAAAACTTTGTACAGAAAGTTACAGACACTTTTACAAACAGCAGCATAAAGTTGTAAATTTAAGCGCTAGCTAAATTTGAAGCTCAAACTTAAGATCGTTTTCACTCTAAATTGAATATCGATCGTTGCCTCTAAATTAATTGGAGCGCAAATCAGCGTTTCTTACTTGTCACTTAGAGTTAAAAAGCTCGTATTTCGCTACTTTCCATCGCGGATAAATTGTCTAAATCATGATCTATAATTTTTTTTCAAATAGTAAAAAGATAAACGTTTATAGACAATCTTCTATAGACACTCTTTTATAGACACTGACAATAAAACTCAATTTTTATAATGTATTTGGGTAAATTCACCGCGATTCATTAAAATAACCTTACATTTACATATTTTTGTGTTCGTCGCACAGGTGACAGCGGAGGTCCTGTCTTTCTGATGAAGTCTAAAAACTCAGACCAGTTCGACTGTCTCTATGGCGCTGTCAGCTACGGGGCATCCAATGTCAACTGTGGCGACAAACACATGCCCACTGTCGCTTCCCGACTCTCCTTCTACCACCCGAAGCTCCTAATGCGAAGTGATATAATTTACAATTCCGTAATCTACGATCAAAGAGGGGAGAGGGAGGAAATACGGCATAATCAGAATAAACAAGCGGATGCTCCTCGGCTGCTGAAATTGGAAAACACCTCAACCATCTGGATTTTGGTGGTTATCGGAGCTTTTCTTTTGTGAAATATACCACGGAAAAAACAAAGATGCACTGCAATGAGTTAAAATTCTCATAATTTGGTAGCCGGCTTTTTGATATAGAAGAAGAGTTTGGACTAACGCTTGATAAAACTAATAAAAAAAGAGGAAAGATAGCCAACAAAAGCAGCCAACCAATAGTCAAAAAAATTGATCTCGGTCTTTCAAATCAGTATCCCTAAAAACAAATGTGATATTTCGATAAATTAGTGGCTAAAAAATTTACATATTTAAAAAATAGATTGTCGTAAGATTTTTCTGTAAAAAAGCGTAAAATTTGCCGCGTCTGGGTGTTTATATTTTGTTGTTGTTGATGGATTTGCCTAGATGAATATACAATAAAAAGTGGTTATTTAATTCAGAGCCATAACTAGAACAATTTCATGAAACAGCAGAATTCAACTAAAAATATTTTTTGGAAAATTGGTGTAATTAAATAAATTTTAAAAAACTCATTTTTTAATGCGCTAAGAATAAAAAATACAAAGATTTTAATCAAATCTATAAATTCCGAGAGACGTGGTCTTGCCCGATATGAGGTTTCATCCCGCACTGAAGTTTCTCTGATAATTATCAATTATCTGTCAATTTCACGGTTTTGTTATCTATTATCTGTCGATAATTATCTATCATCTGTCAGACATTATTCTTTTAATAATCAATTATGAGGTGATTTTGTGGTCGTAGAGTAAAATAATAGATTAATGGTGAAAAAAATCCATAAAAAGCCTTCACTTTTACGTTGATTAAATTGGAATTATAATAGATTAGAGTAAAATAATTTCAATATAAATTGGCCTATCAACTATTTTGTTAGATTATCTTATTTCTTAAAACAGTAATCTGTTTAACTGAAACTATGCTGAAACCGACTCAAAATCGCCAAAAAAATCAAGTTTTTGAAAAAAAAAATTAAATAACAAAAAAGTCTATAAATTACTGCATCGTATGGTAAATTTACTGCCATAAATTTTTTGTTTGTAAGTGTACAAACAAAAAATTACAGAATTACATAAAAGTACTTATAAAGTTCAAAATATGCACATCATGAATTTTATTCAAGTTTCTCTGGTAGAATTTAAGAAGAGGAAATGCTGAACAAATTGCGTAGATTCCACACATGTAACACTTTTTCGTAACTTTCTGGGAACCATTCGCCAATACTGTTTTGTTAGAAAAGAAGATTTTGGCCGTTTTTGGCACAAAGAATCAGCAAAGTAGTAAGTTTAATCCATTCGAGGTATCATGAAGCAGTGTTCTTCTCTATTTTTGCTTGGAGCTGAGTTAAGAACTACACAAGAGTATTTTGTTAGTTGAGGTACTTTTATCAGAGGGGTAAAATCCCATGTACTTTAACCTGAGCTCAGGAATTATTTCAATAACTTGTACAACTGAAAAATTATCCATCATTGCAATTATTCGCTGATTTAAATCTAAAAATAAAGAAATTGACAGTTTGATAGTGCAATTTAGGATAAAGAGTTAGAATAATGACTTACGTGCATTTAAGTATTGAATCAACAAAGTCCCATATACAAGTCATATAGTATACTAATTCTACGCTTGGATTTCTTTTTTCCATTTCCCAAATGTTTTCGAACTGTTATTGCTCATTTATCTTTTGCAAATGTTTTGATTTTTTTTGTCCAATGACAACTTCTCTAATTTCTGAGGCTGCAAATTTAAATAAGTCTGCTTCGATTTTTTTGCAGCTGGTACTATTTATTTATTGATAAAGGGTTTTGTAGTTATCCCAAAAGTTTGTGCAAGAGCACCAAAACTTCTTCCACGCTCTCTTGCATGTCCACGAAAAATAGGAAGATTTGTTGGAGTTTGAGAAACTATTTTGTATGAAGTACAAATCAAAAATTATTATCCCAAATCTTGCGAAACAAAAGAAGAACTCGTATAATTCCTACGGACACAAAAGAAATATTTTCGCCTGCAGTATCCCTTAGTTCTAATTTTTGCTGTGGACAAAATTGTTCATTATTTTTTTAAATTGTAGAACCTTGAAGGATCAATAACTCATGTACTGTCCTGTAGATATAACGTCTCCATTTTTTTACATTGGAAATGAAACGAATACAACGCAGTAAAGGAGTTTTTTAACTATTTTATATACTATAATGTCACTATAAATAATTAGGGAATGTATTTTTATAATGCCGTAAGAATACTGAAGATAATGTGGACCTTTTTCTTTCAATATAACCTCTCTCTGTTTATTCTAAATCACAACCAAAAAAATGGCTCAAATCAGCACTTTGAATTATAAACACTGATTGATCCTCAGGTAGGTGAATGGCTATTTTTCGTGTAATATTATTTACTGATTTATGAATTCCGTTATAATCAATTTTTTGTGCACCTATAAATTTTTCAACAGTGTCATTCATGGCTAAAACTGTATCAACAAAATTTAGATACAATCCGGTTTCAATATGCATCGGTTCATTTTATTCCTCAGAATTTTCTCACACATCTATGAAAATAAACATTTCCTCAGTAATGTTTTGGTACAATGAAGGGTACGATGATTCTGAAATAAAAAACGCCCATTCTCGTTTGATGAGAAATCGTTCCGTTAAATTGATTGTAGCAAATTTAAGATCAATAATCGGATAAATATTAAAAGAAGCTTCAAAAACTTGCTCAGGAGTAAAGGAACCCATGAAACCTGTTCGATAAAAATTTAATTTTAAAAATGACTTACCTTTAATCTGAACCTTTTCTCAGCTCTTTTTTTGTGAACATGAACATAGCAAAATGGCCCTTCGTAGTCTTTCTCCCAAGGCTGTCATTTCCGTTACTTGCTCCAAGACGAATTGGAAATCTTTTCTACTGACAAACTTTCTCCATTAGGTTCTAGATAATGCAAAAAGTTCTGCTATTTCCACGCTTGGATTACTTTTTTCCACCTCCCAATTGTTTCGAACTGTTTTTGCTCATAGATTTTTGCAAGAGTTTTGATTTTTTTTGTCCAATGACAACATCTCTAATTTCTGGAGCTGCAATTTCAAATAAACCTGCCCCTTTTTTTGCAGCTGGTACTATTTATCTGTTAATAAAGGGTTATCCCAAAAGTTTGTGCAAGAGCACCAATACTTCTTCCACGCTCTCTTGCATGTCCACGAAAAATAGGAAGATTAGCTGAACTTTGACAAACTTTTTTTTCTGAAGTATAAATCGAAAAATAATATCGGAAATTTTGCGAAACAAAAGAACAACTCAGGTAATTCCTACGGACATAAAAGGAGTTCTTTCTTCTGCAGTATCCCTTAGTTCTAATTTATGCTGTGGACAAATTTTTTTGATATTTTTTTCAAAATGTAGAACATTGAAGGATCAATAATGCATGTGCTGTCCTGTAGATATAACGTCTCCTTTTTTTTAAATTGGAAACGAAACGAATAAAACGCAGTAAAGGAGTTTTTTAAACTATTTTATATCCTATAATATCACTATAAATAATTAGGGAGTGTAAATTTATAATGCCGTAAGAATACTGAAGATAATGTGGACCTTTTCCTTTCAATATAACCCCTGTCTGTTTCTGTTCTAAATCACAACCAAAAGTTGGCTCAAATCAGCACTTTGAATTATAAACACTGTTTGATCCTCACGTAAGTGAATGGTTATTTTTTTGTGTAATGTTATATACTGATTTATGAATACCGTTATATTCATATTTTTGTGCACATTTACGTTTTTCAATCTTGTCATTCATGGCTAAAACTATATTAACAATACTTGGATTGAATCCGGTTTCAGTATGCATCGGTTCATTTTGTTCCTCACAATTTTCTTGCACATATATGAAAATAAACATTTCATCAGTAACGTTTTGGTACAAGGAAGGGTACAATGATTCTGAAATAAAAACGTCCCATTCTCGTTTGAGATGAAATTGTGCCGTTAAAATGTTTGTGAAAAAGTTAAAATTAATATTCGAATAAAAATTAAAAGAAGCTTCAAAAACTTGCTCAATAGTTAAAGAATCCATGAAAACTGTTCGATAAAAATTTATTTTTAAAATGACTTACCTTTAATCTGAACTTTTTCTCAGCTTGTTTTTTTTGTGAACATGAACATAACAATATGGCCCTTGATAGTCTTTCTCCCAAGGCTGTCATTTCCGTTACTTGCTCCAAGACAAATTGGAAATCTTTTCTACTGAGAATTTTTCTCCATTAGGTTCTAGATAATGCAAAAAGTTCTGCTATTTCCACGCTTGGATAACTTTTTTCCACCTCCCAATTGTTTTCGAACTGTTTTTGCTCATAGATTTTTGCAAGAGCTTTGATTTTTTTTGTCCAATGACAACATCTCTAATTTCTGGAGCTGCAATTTCAAATAAACCTGCTCCGTTTTTTTTGCAGCTGGTACTATTTATCTGTTAATAAAGGGTTTCGCAGTTACCCCAATAGTTTGTGCAAGTGCACCAAAACTTCTTCCACGCTCTCTTGCATGTCCACGAAAAATAGGAAGATTAGCTGAACTTTGACAAACTTTTTTGTCTGAAGTATAAATCGAAAAATAATATCCGAAATTTTGCAAAACAAAAGAACAACTCGTTTAATTCTTAGGGACACAAAAGAAGTTTTTTCTTCTGCATCATCCCTTAGTTCTAATTTATATTGTCGACAAATTTTTTCAAATTGTAGAACATTGAAGGATCAATAATGCATGTGCTGTCCTGTAGATATAACGTCTCCATTTTTTTACATTGGATATGAAACGAATAAAACGCAGTAAAGGAGTTTTTTAAACTATTTTATATCCTCTAATATCACTATAAATAATTAGGGAGTGTAAATTTAGAATGCCGTAAGAATACTGAAGATAATGTGGACCTTTTCCTTTCAATATAAACCCTGTCTGTTTCTGTTCTAAATCACAACCAAAAAGTTGGCTCAAATCAGCACTTTCAATTATAAACACTGATTGATCCTCAGGTAAGTGAATGGTTTTTTTTGTGTAATGTTAAATACTGATTTATGAATTCCGTTATAAACATACTTTTGTGCACCTATACGTTTTTCATCCTTGTCATTCATGGCTAAAACTATATTAACAATACTTGGATACAATCCGGTTTCAGTATGCATCGGTTCATTTTGTTCCTCACAATTTTCTCGCACATATATGAAAATAAACATTTCATCAGTAACGTTTTGGTACAATGAAGGGTACGATGATTTTGAAATAAAAACGTCCCATTCTCGTTTGAGATGAAATCGTGCCGTTAAAATGTTTGTAAAAAAGTTAAGATTAATATTCGGATAAAAATTAAAAGAAGCTTCAAAAACTTGCTCAGGAGTAAAAGAACCCATGAAACCTGTTCGATAAAAATTTAATTTTAAAATGACTTACCTTTAATCTGAATTTTTTCTCAGCTTGTTTTTTTGTGAACATGAACATAACAATATGGCCCTTGATAGTCTTTCTCCCAAGGCTGTCATTTCCGTTACTTGCTCCAAGACGAATTGGAAATCTTTTCTACTGACAAACTTTCTCCATTAGGTTCTAGATAATGCAAAAAGTTCTGCTATTTCCACGCTTGGATTACTTTTTTCCACCTCCCAATTGATTTCGAACTGTTTTTGCTCATAGATTTTTGCAAGAGCTTTGATTTTTTTTGTCCAATGACAACATCTCTAATTTCTGGAGCTGCAATTTCAAATAAACCTGCTCCGTTTTTTTTGCAGCTAGTACTATTTATCTGTTAATAAAGGGTTTTGCAGTTACCCCAAAAGCTTGTGCAAGAGCACTAAAACTTCTTTCACGCTCTCTTGCATGTCCACGAAAAATAGGAAGATTAGCTGAAGTTTGAGAAATTATTTTGTCTGAAGTATAAATTGAAAATTGTTATCCGAAATCTTGCGAAACAAAAAAACAACTCGTGTAATTCCTACGGACACAAACGGATTTTTTTTTGCCTGCAGTATCCCTTAGTTCTAATTTATGCTGTGGACAAAATTTTCATTATTTTTTTTTAAATTGAAGAACCTTGAAGTATCAATAATTCATGTACTGTCCTGTAGATATAATGTCTCTATTTTTCGAATACAAAAAGGCGTTTTTTCCTTATTATTTTATGTCCTATAATATGAGTATAAATAATTAGGGAGTGTATTCTTATAATGCCGTAAGAATACTGAAGATAATGTGGACCTTTTCCTTTCAATATAACACCTGTTTGTTTCTGTTCTAAATCACAACCAAAAAGTTTGCTCAAATCAGCACTTTGTATAATAAACACTTCAGCACTTTGTAGCGATAAATACCATTGATCCTCAGGTAAATGAATGGCTATTTTTTGTGTAATCTTATATAATGTTTGTTTGAATTTTGTCTCCGTTTCAATCAGCACATTGGTAGCTGAGATTCCGTCAGTTGTTGTTGACTCATGACTAAAATTTACTCGTGGGGGGGGGAGCCTTCACACGGATATACTTGAAAAAACTAGTTTTTCCCCTTTCAAAATGCAGAATTCAGAAAGCAAAACATCAACCATAATGCACATGCATTCTTTGTACTTTTTCTTTGAAATTGCAGATGTCAATTTAAGCTTTTCATAAATTCGAATGAAAACAGCTCACCGGGAGGCGAAAAAAATTTTTGAGCATGTTTTTTTTGTAAAATCAATTGGCACCTGTGACTCAGAACCCTACAACTGCAGAAATTGCCCACTCGCCTAGACAACAGGTAAATTTGCGAAAACTATTTCCTGGATTTCTTTGAAACCTTAGAATCATGGTAACTGAGTACATTTGGGGATCTACTGGCGTGATTGGTTAAAAATGCGATTAGACCGAGATTGTGGACTGAGTATTAGTACGCGGTAAAATTTTAGAAGTATGCTCCCGTGTAAGACCTCGTAAGATGTATGGTCCCGTAAAACCAGTGGTCCCATGCATAAATTTTTAAAAGGTAGTTTTTAAACTGTCTGATTTGATAATTTTGATAATACTATTTTAAACAGAAATTTAGAGTCAAATCTCTCGAAGAAAAGTTAACAAGTTTTCTTTCTGTTTTCATCGAAGTTAAGTGTTTTTCAAGTGATCTGGCGCAACCCCATTTCTAACCGAGCTTTTTGAATGGAACTCATCAAAAACGGCTGGTCCGTACCCAGCACGCTAACCGAGTACCTAGTACGCAAAGAGACAAGTCGTCAATTGGGCTCGGGTCTGGGACAACAGGCCAACGGGACTTCAACCACATCAATACACTGTTTTCCTATATGTAAAACGTTGCTTTTCAAATATTTAGGCAAGTTAATTCCATAATAAGCGATATTCATGACAATGCGCCACTTGTGATTGGTATCGGTTAAAAATATCTGCAGGTTTTTGAAATGCGTAAATTGTAAACGAAACGAAAAACGCCTTCAACGTGTTTTATTTTTTTTCCGACTATAAGAAATTATCCGGCTTGAAATCCCGTCGGCTTGATGTCCGGCCCCCATTGGGTTCAATTCATATTTTAGGAAGAAAAACTAAGGTTGTCAACTTAATTCCGACAGTTATATGGCGAGCAGCTGACAATCTGATTTTCATACCGGTCGAAAATTTATTCGAAATAATTTGTTGGTCAAAACACTTCAGCACGATTGTTGTTATTTCTTCAGTGTAAGACCTGAAAAATTGCTCGTTCGGCGAAATGTTTTGCATCGAGCTCTATGCAGACTATAACATGTCAATTTTATTGCGGATAGATGAGCATAAAGATACCTTGAGTGCTGACAATTCACGTAGCTGCGAAAACGTTTGAAATTCATTTTTTCATCTTACCTGAAATTTGATTTATATTTGCTCGCAATTGCTTGCGTTGTTGTTTTGAAGAGCGAGTGTCGTTTAGAAAACAGGACCCGAAAAAGCCTATGGTCCCAAGTTTTAAGTCATCAAAATAAATATTAACGTAAATAGAGAAGAATGAAACTATCTAACTTTGATCGGGCTGAATAACAAGCTATCAATGTTTTGTTAGACCATGTTTAACTTCGGTCATCGACAGATTATAAATACGACAATTTAGGGGAATGTTTTATTTTGTATATGCTTTTCTCTAAAAGGTTTTTTGCTGTTTGAATTACGAGAAAATTTACAAAAAATTTTCTGGTCAAGTATATCAGGTCTATTTTTTGAATTTCTTCCAACTCCACTTTATTCTGTGCTAGTATTAGTTTTCTCAATCTGGCTCCCAACCTTTCGTCTGTTCACTTTTTTATCAATTCATAAACTTCCAATGATTTTTTGACTGGGTGAAATGATGAAGGAATAGTGTATAACCTTTGGTTGGCTTGATACTTTGACCTTCTGATTCATTGAAGGCCGGACTGAAGAAAGAAGGAACGAACAAAAATATAACTGGTCAATATATGAAATCGAAGTTGAAGCTCAAACAGTTCAAATATTTCACTGTAAAAAGAGAAGCAAAAAAAGTTTATCTAAGATTAAGTTTAGAAGAGCCAAGTTAAACCCATTTGCCTTAGCAACCAATTGACTATGTTTTGGCTGGTGTAGAGACTCGATTTGCAAAATTAAACAAAATAGTGTTTAGGGGTAAAATTAGGTAGCCAATCTAATGTTCGGTTGAATTGTTAATTTTGTAATATAAGTTTTTCTGCTTTTGAAGGAGTTAAATTGCGGAAAGTGCTGGACTCAATTCCCTTTATGTTTTAGTAGTGTTTAAAAACCTTTTCAGAAATCTCTGAACAATAAAAACGACCAGTGGTTTTGTCTTCTGTCATCAGACCAACGTGTACGTCGGTTAGTTCGGACTATTTTTATATCGTGTTTTCGGAACGTTCCATGTCTGAATGCATGCAATATTGGCATTGTGTTATGAAAACTTGTGTGTCTTCTGTGACTAAAGTGCGGCCAACAAGCATACAACCCTAATCTCATACCGGTTAACAAGCATTCATATTTGCAATCAAGAGTTCTGAAAGATCGAATTTTAGTCGAAGAAAACCCAAAAATTCGTCTGTTTCAATCAGCATAAAACCGAAGAGGCTCAACAATAAATAACGACAGCCGTAGTCGTGACAACGTGTTGCGAGCTTGCTAACAGAGGGGGTAGGTTTTAACACCCAATTTAGAGACGGTTATCGACCAGATCGAGAGTCGGTATCGCGTTCTTTGACAAATCGAACAGTTGAGATTCATTTATATGCTCGTTGACCGTTAATGGAATTGTTTAAATGCTTTTTGCTATGTAACCTCTTCGATTACACACAAAATTTTTTGTAAAGTTGTGATGCTAATGTTTGTTTTGGCTTACTTTCCTATTTTTGGGTCGTTCGGGGGAACCATAATTTGTATGCTTTTCTTCATATTGCGTTAAAAATCCCAGATTAGAATGTATAGTTCGTTTTTCATGACAACAATTATTTTTGCTCAAAAATTGTGTCTGAGCTTTCATTAAACGCCGTCAAATGTGTTTCTGGACGTGTTTTCCGGAAAAAGAACATAATTGTAGACAAAAATTTTTAGTTGTGGTTTCTTCGAAATTTTTACGTTTTCTTTGGACTTTTCTCTTTTCCTTTCCTCTCTGCTAGCTTGTAATGCACTTTTTAAGAGTATTGAGTAGTTTTTTTAAGGAAAAAGTCTTAAAATTTGTTCACGCTCAATTTTGATTTTTCGCGGTTTGACTTGTGGTTTCTTTTTAAGTTCAGTGCATTTCTTTTTTTAAAAGGAAGGCAAACTCCACTATCGAACGACAAAATTGTAAAGGTCACAAAAAACGTGATCGAATTCTAATTTCGAAAATGGAAATTAATTATCAGATTTCTCAGCGAAATATAAGCTTTACCTATTGATCTAGTGTTCTCAAATTGGATTAGCTTTAACTTAAAACTATCCTTCATAAATTGTTCTACAAATTCAAAGAGTTTTAAAGTAATCTATTTTTTCTTCGAAATTCAGAAGTTGAAGAATTTTGAAAAAACAAGTCGGTTTTTTTTTTAGTTTCCTTGCGTTCATTGCTCTTTTCCTACTGTCAGTTGGCTGTGTTTTAATTGTCACAGCTCGAAGGAAAAACTACAGGCGGAGAAATAAATATGAGTATAATATGCTCATATTGTACGCTATTTTAGCTTCTACCGTATTTTCTTTTAATTTGTTTCAATTTATGTAACTCAAACAGTTACCGTTTTTTCATGCCAATTTTACTCTAAAAATGGTTGTTTCAGAATCATTGAAAAATGGCTGGTAGAGGAAGGGGGAGAGGAAGGGGTCGCGGGACAGCAGTAGCTCCAAGTGAAGAACCGGCTGCAGCACCACCGCCACAAAGTGCGTCACAACCGGTTCAACCTGTTGGAGCAGCTCCAATAGCTCGAGGTAGAGGACGTGGTCGGGGAGTATCTCCGGCTGTTGCTCCCAGTGAAGTTCCACCACCAGTTGGTGGTCAAGACAATGTGGCTGCTGGTCGTGGTCGAGGCAGGGGAGCTGGTGCTGTTGACGCTGGAGGAGAAACTTCAAGAGCTAGAGGAGGCGCCGTGGCAGGAACAAACGGAACTGGGAACGGAAACCGCGACACAGCGGGCCTAACTGATAGAATGGCGAACATGGCCGTGACAGGCGGTGGAGATAGACGCCAAAGAGTCAATCGTCACGACGAAGAAAATCTTTCCTCAGGTTATTTCAACAAAGGGGACTGGAAGTTGAACGTTGACTCCATTCGAGGACAGCAAGTCAACTTGATGGCCAATGCAATCACCTTATACCCGCCGAGTGACATGGAGAAGCCTGCCGGTCGCTTGTATCATGTGGACTTTAGTCCACAAATTGATGGAAGACGACTGCGATTGGCAATCATAATGGAGAATGCGGACAAGTTAGGAGGACGAAATATTCTCTACGACGGAGGCAGTGCACTATTTACGGGATCGCTCATCACGGACCCGAATGGAAAGCTAGAGTTTTCATTCACTACAAAGCGAGAAGAGGTAGTGCACGTAGTTTGCACACATCGATCGGACATTTTTGCAGGGTCGACTGAACACTTGAGGATCGCAGGTGTACTCATGAAGAAGGGTCTGGCTGTGCTTGAGTACACTCCCTTTGGACGACACCACTTCGATCCCAAGTCGAAGATAGACTTGCGAAACAACTATGAGTTATGGCCAGGATATGCAACTGCAGTCAACAAGTATGAAGGAGGGCTTCTGCTTGTGGCAGATACAACTTTCAAACTTGCTGCAGTAAGAACAGTGTACCAGGAGTTGCTAGAAATTCATCAAAGCAGTCAAGGAAACACAGACGCATTTCAGAAACAAGCGGTAAACAAGATAGTTGGACGAATTGTGTACACGCCCTACAATCAAAAGCGACACAGGGTCGATGATATCAATTTTGATGCATCTCCTATGGATGAATTCGAAAAACGCGGCGAGAAGGTTTCGTTTAGCTCGTAAGTCATTAGCTAAATATCAATAGACGCCTGATTATAAGTTTAAGTAACTGTTTAACATGAGCGCAATTTGATCAGAAAAGAAATGATTTAATTTTAAAATGATAGTATCACAAATTTATACTGAAGAACAAACGTATGTTATTTTTACGCTTGCGATTAGCTAGCGTTATCAATCGAATCAGAAAAATAATTTTTTCGGGTTAATAACTTTTTTAACAGAATCACTTGGTATCTTGGTTCATAAGGAATTCAGATTTTGAGGCGTCTCCGACACAAACTTCTAAGCGTCTGGAGGCAACAAAACGCCTGGGATGGCAAAGGTCCTAGGTTTGAATGTGATCATGACCTGTTTTTTTTTTCAAATAGAAATTTTCTGTTTCAATTAAAATTGTCGGCTGTGTGCTCATAGAATTTTAGAATCTTAGATTTTTTTGCTAAATGCAGTTTTCATTGTAGTTGCTTTTTACTCCTGCAATTTGTAATTCTACTAGCCTTGACCTCGTATATTTTCGTTTTTAATTTTTTGTCGCTTGGAAAAAATTCTCGGCCTAAATGATTTTGTCGTTCGAGGGAACCATAATTTGTAGGCTTTCCTCCGCCTTGCCTTGAAAATCTCAAAAGAGAATTTCAGTTCTTTTTTTGTAAAATTGTGTCTGAATTTTGACGAAACCCAGTCAAATGTGTTTATCGCAAAATAACAGTTTTTTTTAGTTGTGTTTTCTTCGAAAATTTTTCCGTTTTCATTGTACTTCTTTTCTGTCGGCTAGCTTGAGTTCAGTTTTTGTGGTATCGCAAATGGTGCAAGCTCCGCTTCGCCTCTGTGTCAAACCATATTTTTAAGAGTCGATGAGCGCAGTGGAAACTCTAATAAAGGTCATGAATAAGTCTAACATTTGTTCAGGCTCAAATTTACTATTTCGCAGTTTGATTTTTGATTTCTTTTTCAATTTGTTTGATTTCCTTTGTTACACTAGCAGCAGCGTGTATTAATAAGAAACTTCGTTTTTTTCTAACCGAAGTAGAAAATATTGGTGCCACTTTTGGGGCACCTTAACAGCTTTTTGATAGCATGTGCTTTGACATTCGATTAGTAATAAGTTAACATAGTTGATGCATTTTTAATATGCCAAATGAACCGAAAAAAGCTTTTTGTTTCAAACAACATAACAATAATAAAAAATTGATTTCAGAAATTTTCTAACTAATAATATCACAATTTTTTGAAATACATAATTTATTCATAATGTGGTTTTATGTTTTTCAATTTGTTACATGCAAAAATAGTGCGAATGCCTTCAGTTCCGTGTATTTCAAATTATTGTTCGGACTTTCGGAGAAAGTGCGGAATATCTATGCTTGGTGTGGTTTTTATTTCGTCAATTTTCGACTTGTTAACTAAGCGTTTTTGGGAGGAATTTTATTTATTGCATCTGAGAGATTGTTATCCTAAGCTCAAATTTAAAAAGAAATTTCACCTGTGATTATTTTTTGTTAAGTTACGGGCGATGGAAAATTGCTAATTTGGCCAATTTTGGATAATTAAAGTGCGATTTATTGCGTACTTATAACACGCGTAAAAAGAGAAATAATGCGTTCCAAATTGAATTGAGGCCAACAATTTAATTCTATTATAAAATACGAGAAGCTAAACACACCCTTAGTATTTTACACCCCTTTTATTTTACACAGCGTGAAGGAATAAAATGAAGAAATAAAAAATAATTCTCATGTATCTTGTCAATTATTCAATTTTCATTGGCCCTAAGTGTAGTCAGAAAATTCAGGGCTTTGCCCTGATATATGAGAAGTGTTGGTGCTTGCAAAATTGTGTCTGTTTGTATTTAGTACCACTTTTGCTGAATTGCATTGGCAATTTATTAGCGTATGTAGCTGCTTCATTCGTGACTAGTGTTTGTCGGTAGTTGAGCGTGCATGGCTGAGTGGTTAGTGCGTGAGACTCAAAATCTTTTGATTGTAGTAAATCGCAGATCGAAGCCTAGATCTACCGATTTTTTGCTAATTCAAGGCTTAATTCTATTGCGCTTTCTAGAACTGCTTTTTGTCGTCTTCTCGCTTGTGTTGTGTTGAAAGAAGGCAAACTCCACTATCGAGCAGTAAAAGCGTAAATGTCACGAAAAACGCGATCGAATTCTAGTTTTGAAAGTGGAATTTCATTTCCCAGCGTAGAAAAAATTTACCTATTGATCTAGTTTTCTCAAATTGGGTTAATTTTATCACATATTGAAATTTGAAAATTAGTTTTTTCTTAAAAAACAGGCCAGTATTTTTTTTGTTTCTTGCGTTCGTTGACTTTTTTCGATTGTCTGTTGTGTTGGCAATGTTTTTGTTCGGAAGTTCATCTTTCACCTGATTCAAAAATTTGTACCATTGTAGCTGGATTAGGAGGGTCTAAATCATCTTGTTTTCTTTTCACAGATACTATCAGACAGCGTACGGTATCGAGATCAAGGATGCAAGGCAGCCTCTGTTGCTTTCCCAGCCCAAAGAGAAAGACAGGAGAAGAGGGATGACACAGCCCATTTTGCTTGTACCAGAATTGTGCCATGTAACTGGCATCTCCGACGAGCAGCGGGCTGATTTTCGGTTCACCAAAGCAATGAGTGAACATACAAGGCAAACTCCAGATGTTAAAGCTAATAACTTGCTGAGTCTTGTGAAACGCTTTTCCCAGGATCAGACGATCAACTCCAAATTTCAATTCTGGAATATGCGGTTTGATAAAAACCTCATTCAATTCCACGGTTAGATTTTATTCATTTAGCAAGTTAGTGAGTTTCTACAATCTTCATGTAATTGCTGTTTCTTAATTACCTTTGCGATCAGCAAGGTTATTGGAAATCGGGTACTGACTTTTTCCCCGTAAATAACTTGATTCGAATCTGACCAGGAACCGTTTTTTTTTTTTTCAAACGGAATATATTCTGTTTCAATAAAACTGTCGACCTATTCTTTGTCTGTTAGGTTTGTCGCCTTAGTTGCAACATCTCAGAATCGGGTTTCTTTACCGCCCGCAATTTTATAATGTTGCTGTTAGTGCTTTGGATCTCTGAGATTTATTTCCTTTTTTTGTTTCGCTTAAAAACTTTATTCAGTCCAAATTTATTAGGCCTAGTGGCCTAAATTTTGGTCGTTTCAATGAAAACAGTTTTTATGCTTCTCTCCGCTGTTTACACTAGCCGTCAGCGTAGTGTATTAGAGTACGATCTTCTTTTTTTCCAACCGAGCTCGCAAATAAAAGTGTTCATTGAAAGTCTAAAGTGTTCACTTATTTAGTAGCATTTTTGCTATAATCAGGATCTAGCATTGGAAATTTCATAGCATCTGTTCGCTGCTAGTGTTTTGGCTAGTGTTTGTGACGTATTAAGCGTGCGTGGCTTAGTGCCAGAGACTCAAAACCTCTAGATCGCAGATCAAATCCGAGACCTCCGAATTTTTACTTATTCGAGGCTTATTTCTTTTTCTTATTGCACTTAATGCTTTTTGCCGTGTTCTTGAAAGTATTTTACAAGCGAAGCTTCTCTGTGTTTACATTTTTTTTCGGCTTAATCGGCTTCTGCTTATTTTTATCAGCTTAGTGGCCTCTTTTTGCGTCGTTTGTTGCGCGAAATAAGTTTTTGTGTGCGTGTGTGTGTTCTGAGGGGAAAAGGGACTTATTGTTCTCTTAGTTTCGAATTTGAAGAAAAACTTCGACTTGAATAGATTCCGCTCTGGTATTTGCAGCTTGGTTAGTTTTTTTCCGATGCTGATTTTGCATTGTTTTTGCTTGTACATGTTTTGTTTTCACAGCTATCTTCATCCATTTTGATCGATGTAGTTGTATTGCAAGTGGTGCGAAGCTCAGCTTCGCCTGTTATAAAATATAATTAAGAAACATTGTTCAAAAATGAGACAAAGGTTGTCTGCGAGTGTTGAAACCTGCGATTGGCAGCAGTTTTTTTGTCGGAAAAATCGACCTGAAAAGATAAATTTTGAGTGGAGTGTAATTGGTTAATAAAGCACCGTTTTGAACCAAATGGTTTCAATAATCTGAATCGTGAAACTACCCACCACCATATTTTGAATGGTGTTGAAAGCCCTCCATATCGAAAATGAAAACGGCTCTTAAAAGGCGTGGTGATATTATGAATATCTCGGTCCAGTAAAATCGAGTTTCGTAGAAAAAGAGTCTGGATACACTTCCTTGAAAGTCTGTTTCTTAAATGCAAATGAATATTTTACTCAACTTGAACGACATGATTCCTTTAGGTCGTCGATTGAACTCGCCGAACATCCACTTCAGCGCTCTTTGCGACTATAATAAAAACGCGGCTGATTTTGGAACCGTACTGAAAAGCTGCAGATTCAGGAACCCCGTAAGTGTAGGAGACTATGCAGTCTTCTATGTCAAACAAAACGAGCAAATTGCCGGCACACTGAACGATAAATTGCACCAGGCAGGAAATGGGTTTGGCATGCAGTTTGGACAATGCAATGCAGTTTTGGTGAAGTCTCCTAGAAGTGAGGATTGGATACAGGCTCTGAAGGAGACCCAAAAACAGGCAAACGGTCAAATGAAACTCGCAATATTTGTATTGCCCGACAATCGAGCTGACCGGTTGGTTGATGTTTTTTTAACAAAGTTGAATTTCATAATTTAGCTAATTATCCAGGCAAGATAAATTCAGTGAAGATTTTTTAGTGGTAAAGAACGCAGTTAGTTTTTATGAAAGCGATATTTAGGTTGAGTTATGGTTTACTACTGAATTAATTTTTTTTCTTTATATCTAAGGTACAACGCTATCAAGAGAGTCTGCTATGTGGAGCAGCCCGTGCCCAGTCAATGTGTGCTGATGAAAACGCTTTCGAAACCTGCAGGTATAGTCGATCAGTGATTGAATGAGACTAATCTAAGTTCTTTCGTGATTGCGATGATGATTGGTTGCAGGTCTGATGTCTGTGGTGTCTAAGCTAGCCATGCAGATCAATGCTAAACTCGGTGGAGAGCCCTGGGTCACCGACTTCCAGTTACCGGGCCTGATGGTGATTGGAATGGACGTGTACCATGCTGGAAAGAACAAGAGCAAGTCATCAGTTGGAGTCGTGGGGTCACTCAACAATACACTTTCTAGATACTACTCGAGAGCCTACATGAACAACGAAGAAGATGTGCATGTATTGCAACCTGCTATAACAGCTGTCCTAAACCGCTTCAAAGAAAACAACGAGGGAAAGTACCCGAAGTACATCGTCATGTTCAGAGACGGAGTAGGCGAAGGTCAACTTGGCCGTGTAATGAACACGGAGGTGGAATCAGTTCAGACTGTTTTGGGATCTCTAGGAATTGCAGAAACCACAAAGCTTTGCTATGTCATTGTTTCGAAGCGTATAATGCAACGATTTTTCAGTGCTGGAAATCGTGGAGATTTGCAAAATCCCATGCCAGGTTAGTGACTCGGGACCGCCATAATCCGTCTTCATTTTCTGCATTGTGTTAACAAAAAATCTCGGAATTTCAATTTACCAAAAAAGTGCTAAGCATAAATTAATCTTGAAATTCAAAGAGCTTTAAGGTCATCTAATTTTTATTTTGAAATTCCAGCAGTCTGTTGGCTATGTTAACTTATTCGGCCCAAATGTACAAACATGGAAATGTTATTCGATGAACGAATGAAGACTCTTATATAGGTCATGATTTTGTTTTGCGGTTTGGTTTTTTAAGTTCAGTTCATTTCCTTTGTTTAAAGCAAAGCAAACTCGTTTATCGAATAGCAGCGTAAAATTCACAATTTCTATTTTCAGATTTCCATGCGGAGTAAAATTTATACCTATTGATCCAGTTTTCTCAAATGGAGTTAATTTGATCGAAAAATTATCGATCAGAAATTGATCTTAAAATTCAACGAGCAATAGAACCATATATTTTTGTTTGAAATTTGACCTTGCGTTCATTGACTTTTTTCCAACTCTGTCGGCTATGTTTCAAAGAAAATTGCTCGCACCTGATCGGCTGTAACCCGAAATAAAAACAACCGCTTTCTTGGGTTATATAAGTTGGGGAGCGCACCTCGAGATAATCCTAGAGATCCGCACCTGATTTCCAGTGAAATGGAAGTTAAAGTCTTGCTTTACAGGCACTGTTGTGTTCGACACACTGACGAAAGAAAACAGATTTGATTTCTTTCTGGCACCTACTTCCTCGCGACAAGGTACGGTCACCCCGACTCATTACAACGTGCTCTTCGACGATACTCCCTTCCGCTTGGACAACGGGAAACTCATGGATCTGGCCTTCCATCTGTCCCACTTGTACTACAATTGGACCGGTGCAATCCGAGTACCAGCAGTGTGCCAATATGCGCACAAACTAGCGGCCATGTGCGGAGATAGTCTGTCGAACATGGAACCAACTACCATGTTGGCGGACACGTTATTCTATCTCTGAATAACAATTGCAGTATTTCAAGAACTCTTTTTCAGAAAGAGAAGTTCATTTGTTTGTTTATAAAAAAACTAGGCATGTTGCCGATAAAAACATTATAATATATATTATATTCTCTTTGTGTTGTATTTGCTGAGTTCAATTGAAACCGAAAACGACAGGTATTCGACAGGGTATTTAAACATCCGTCAAAAATGTATCTTTTATCACTTACCATTCAATTGTTAATTAGTCGTACTTCTTCGTAAATAGTCGTAGGTAATACAATTTTAGTCCGACTCAAAGTCTAAAATTTCGTTCACGTCAAATATGAGTTTTTGTGGTTTAACTTTTGATTCCATTCCCGCTTTAGCTCAATTCCAATTCTTAAACTGCGTTCAGTTGAACTTCTAGAAGACTATTCATGTGTGGCTCATTATTTGCAATTCGTTTGTTTACAATTGAAATCTATTGTTTAGTACTGCGTCATCTCGTGTTTTGATAGTTACTCTGAAATTAAAAGCAAACGAGCAGTAAGTTGATTGAATATATGTACCAATTCAGTCTACACAAAATTTGTTTTGAGTGATCGCGAGAAATTTGAAAAAGTTGAATTGAAATTTATGAACATTGATTTCCATGTTAAGCGGAGAGTTCAAAATAAGGTTGCTCTCAAAAGTCTGATTGACTCTGTCTATCATCAATCATCGTTGCCAATTTTCAAAATGAACTCGTTTTTTAAATTTGTTTTCGGCAGAAGAGGTCTCACTTTTCGAAGCGTCGTATAGACAACTGTTCAGTTATTTTGAACAAAAGCGTGCGCCAAAAACGCATTTTTTGTCATCTAATTTGTTTGACATACGCAAAAGACGCAGTGGTCGCGTTGGTATTGAGTTTGTTCAACAAGAAGTGAGTTGGGATGATCTTTTAGCAGACCAATATTTAAACATAAACACTGAAAAATGGGCCTTTTAGCAGACCTATATAATGAAACCGACGCTTAATTGATTGACAGACGATAAAGACGCTGTCTTTGGTCAAAAACAGAATTAGTCTAATTTGCAGGAAAACAATTAAGCGCACAGTAACTTTCGTGCCGCGTGTATACTGAAGAAATGCAGTAAAGCAAGCAAACATTATATAGGATATTTTAAAATTTCACAAAAGCTTTTAAGCGTGAAGTTTTTAGTCTGTAAGTGAAACCACAAACTTGGCCATATGTGAATTTTTGAGCATTTGAAGTTTCAAAAAAGATAACTTTCAAGCCACTGAAAACTTGATTCAGATGCGAGAAAAATGGAGTTCGGATTTTTTTTGTCTTTCCCACCAACTGCAAATTTTACAAGTAAAATTATTGTTTGCGTTATCCGATTGTTTGTGCTAGCGAACAGCCATTTTTTCAATTACGCACTTCCTTTTTTCTAAATTACTAATTTTATCGAATTTTTACTGCTTTGAGGAGGGTGGGAAAAGGAAAAAGCTTGGAGTTGATTTACCAGAATCTAATTGTGATTACGTATATATTAGAATTTTCGATGATGCTAGCCAAAGTGAGTTTTTGTGTACAGTGTCACAAAAAAACTAAAATAAATTAAGCTTACAGCACTAAATCAAAAAGATACTTTGTTTCAGAATTGAAAGTGTTAGGTTGTTTTTCAATTTTTTGAACCAGAAAGTTTTTTAAATGTGATGAAGAAAAGTCTTAAATAATACTAAGTCTGTAGGTACCACTCTTTTGAAATTGAAAATGATTTTGATGTATGTAATTCAGTTTTTTAATTAATAGTTGCGTTTACTTTTTTTCTAGTATAAACGTAGTGGAGCAAGTGGTTGCTACTTGCGTATCCCGAGAGTTGAGTTAGAATTTAAGCTGGTGGCATTCCTCGTGAAGGAAGGACCGAATTTTGGAAATGTATTTTTCAGTTAACTTCAGCCAATCAGAATTGAATATTCAAAAAATGAAAAAATCCTGGCCATTAAAATGAATACAGATCGATTAGAAAAAAAAGCTTCCTTTCCATTCCCCACCTACAGTTCAAATTTTTATTTTTCTTGCCATAAATAAGTACATGACTTTTCAAGTATTGCGTAATTGAATTCGAGTAGTAGAAAAAACCTACAACCAAATTTTGTAAAAAAAAAAGTTAGAACAAATTGATTGTATATCTCCAGGAATCGTTAGATAAAATTCTGCAGGGGTGCTACATTTTTTTTTCTGTAATAAATGGTTTCAGTTTTGTGCAAAAGTTATTTAGTGTTTAGCAATTAGGAACGTCTAACTATTTTGATTGATTGATTGATGAAAGTTTTTACAATATTCGGTCACTTCAGCATGACAGCAACCCCCGTTCTGACGACTTGCTAGTAATTTTGAGCATGCTAAATGATCGGTTTGCTGAAATACTGAGCACCTGCTAATTGGAACAATATCACCATAGGTGGCAGTTTTAAGAACTGTTAGAGAACTGCAGTTATTCAACCTGAGAACTATAATGCATAATATAATCCTGTAATTTGCTATTATTTTTGAATGCTATTAAGATAGTTTATAAACATCTTATTCTGCCAGAGGGAAGCTATTCAAAGCTTACGCTTTTTTGTCCAAAAATTTGGCTTTGAAATAAACTCTTACTACTGTTTGAAGTATAAAACAGCTGTCCAGCGTTGAATTTTGAATCTGCCAACTATTCTAATATCACTGGCTAACTACGCTTTCCAATTACAAAAAAAAGAAATGACGCGTGAAAACGTGAAATATTTTTAAGCTGGAAGGATGATGCTTCTTGGCATTACCAGCAGGGTAACAATTTTACTTATTGACCTACTTTTCTCTGGTTGGGTTAGCTAAATGAAAATCTGTCAACCAAATATTATATTTCAATTTGAAAGGGCTCCAAGGTGATTTTTATAATAAGAAATTGAAAAATCAAAAAATCAAATTCAGGGCTCTTTTCCACCCCCCCCCCCATCCACATGAGTTTTTTCCTTGTAAAATTTTTTGCAAGTTGAACATTTAAAACTTAAGTATTGTGAAGACATTTGTTCTTCATACATCACATCGTAACATCACGCAATAAGCCATAATATTTTGTAGGACAACTAAAAAAGAGTGCCCCTCCACCTCACACAAGCGTCAATTTTATGGTGTAGAGAGGGGATTTTACAAGACAAACTATGCAGACCAAATATGTTTGCAATGGCCCAATTAGTCTGCATGCCGTTTTTTATAGCAATCGGACGTTGTGATTTGAGATTTTACAGGTTTCGCAGGTTGGGGGAAGAAAAAGAGCCAAAATATATATCTATTTGATCCAGTGTTCTCAAAGTGGGTTGGTTTTGGCAACAAAAAGTCCAAGATGTAAAAATCTTAAAATTGGAGATATGATGCTGGTTGGTGTCTTTTTAAATTAAAATTTTTTGTAGCTGAATGCCCTCCCTCAGTGAAATATTGACCATTTCGTCACCCATAGACTACCGCTTACTGTTTATTTTTACGACATTTTTTGTCCCCCAAAGAAATACACTTACCTTTTTTGCTTTACACTCAACTTACACTTTTTGCTTGGGAAGTATTAAGATTATGTACCATATGAGTCCCTCTTAATCCATACATTTATGTAAAAAATTAACGAAATCTGTTTTCGGGGCGCGGAAAAAGAACCAGTGTGAGCCTGGTTTTATCCGTAACCCCGAAACAATAATCAATATCACCCGAGAACAAAGTTTTATCATAAAGCTACAAATGTTTGCTCTCTCATCGGGTAAAATTCATAAACAAGATAACATGATCAACATTGTGTTCGTTGCTGGCTTAGTTTTTTCTCAGTTTGTTCCACATTTAAATTTTCAAGTTGGGTAAAATTCAAATTAAAATGCATCAAGATCATCATTGCGTGCGTTGCTGGCCTATATTTTTTCAGTTTGTTCTACATTGTTGACAAGTCAACAGTTGATGAGCGACTCATAGCAAGTGCACTCAAAACTGCGCTCTGCTATTAACCCATGTTTTCTTCAATTTCAATTGGGCAAGTGAACATTAAGCTTACTTGTAAAATTTCGTAGAGGGGGGAAAAGGGCCAAAATAATTATCTATTGATCCAGTGTTCTCAAATTGGGTTGGTTTTGGCAAAAAAAGTCTATGATGAAAGAATCTTGAAAATCAGAGAGTTGATGTTGATTTTTGTTGAAATAAAAATTAAAAGTGCAACCCTTATCTAGTTTCTTCAGTGAGGGATTTTTTTTTAGCTGGATGCACCCCTCAGTCAAAGATTTGACCATTTCACAACCCACAGACTACCGCTTACCATTTAAATTTACTACATTCTTTATCGGCCGAACAAATATAAAGTTTTTGTAAATGAGTCATTTTCCTAAACTTACACTTATTGCTTGGGAAGTAGTAAGTTTTTGGACCATATGAGCCCCTCTGAATCCATACAATTATGCAAAAAAAAACTTGTTTTTGGGGGCCCGAAAAAAAGAACATGAGTGGGCCTGATTTTATCCGAAACCCCGAAACCATAAGCAATATTACGCGAGAGCAAGTTTTTTTCATAACGTCGCAAATGTTCGCTCACTCATCGGGTAAAACTCAAAGACAAGATAACAAGATCAACATTGTGTATGTTGCTGGCTTGGTTTTTTCCTGTTTGTTCCACCTTTATGAGAAGTAAACCGTTGATGAGCGGCTCATATCGATACACTCAAAACTGTGCTCTGCTTTTAATTCAAGTTTTTAAAAAGAAAAAAACCATGAAAAAAATCGAAATACAGTTAACTATAAGTTATCCACTCGTTTAAAAATGAAGTCAGTGCGTATTAGTTTTTACATCAAGTGTTACATCATTAAAAGTTATTTCATTAACACTTTAGTTATCAAATTAGGACACATCAGCTATTACATTTATGAGAGACAATTCTTCAGCATATTAAATTAAGTTTGTTTTCAATGAAGATTGTTAAAAAATTATCTGGATTCTTATCTCTTAGCAGTTTCATCAATTCTGAAGCAAGCTTGTTATCGAAAATTGTTATCGAAGTCACCGGAAGACACTTCAATACGGTTGCTTCTGTTACATCAGTTTCGAGTTTTTTTGGTTGTTCGCAATCAATTTCTTCAGCTTTGAATTGTACAAAGGGACTTTTCTTGAATATTTTCTTTTTGACAGGGGCATCCCAATCCAAAATATCTTCTTCATCAACTATCACTTCGCCAGATTGAAAGTTTCTGGAATCTGAAATATGAAAAAAAAACATTCGTTTTCGTAATCAGAGCTCTCAGAACTATCAGACTCTGAACATTAATGAGAACGATTAGTTTGCTTCTTTTGATGACATTTCTCATCACTGATAGCCTCAAAATTGTGCGTTGCGGTAGGTACGAAAGTTTTTTTCTACCCGATTCCATAGTTTCATCTAAATTACCTTCATTTGTTATTTCACGAACAATTTTCGTTTTCTGAACAGTACGTTTATAGTCAGATGTAAAGCAAAGTTTGACCCCGTTTTGATTTTTAAAATGCACAATTACCACAGAAATTATGCCATTTTGAAGAGAAAACTGTTTTATCAAAAACAAATAAATTTTGTTTCGACTTCATTTATCGATAAGGAATAAGTCGTACTTGTAGTGGTTTTTACTGGCTCTCGAAAAGTCTTTTGTTGTATTTCCGCAGTTTTAAACTTATGATGGTGACGCATTTTTTAACACTTTTAGAAACATTACTTGCACTTTATTTAGTGTACGTCGCTTTTGCGTAAAAAAGCGATTAAAGTCGCTTTTGGGTTCAGAAGAACAGCTTCTGAAACTATTTTCCCGTTCAGATCATCCGCCGTATTCAGTTGCGTTTTTCTGTTATCAATACTGTAAAGAATAAGATCTTTCGGATATGAATTACAAACTACCTGATCCCTTATCGGCTTGAGAGCTTCATATACATCCTCAGTCTCAACTTCCTAGTACAAAACCCTGTCTTTGTACATAACGTTTGCTTTGCTTTTACATAGTGGGACCATTGAGTGAAAAAATTTGTACAGCTGCATTTTTGAGACATCTGAAATGGCAGCTCCAAGATAGGTTGGCTTAATCCGAAAGGTTTTTTTTCAGCAATGTTATAAGCATGGTTGAAGCTCTTTGATTTTCAAATACTGTTTATTATTAGAACTTTTTTGATAAACTTAAACCATTTAGAGAAAAACAATTCAAAAATCAAACAACTTGATTTGATCGTCAACAACTTTTAGTCAACAACTGACTTTCTCGAAAAAATCTCAACTTTCAAATTCAAAAAAAAACCCTTTGCGCTCATTGAATTTCTAAAACAATTTATGATGGGAGCTTTCTGATAACATGAACCCAACTTGAGAAACTTGGATCAGTAGGTAAAGTTTTTATTCCGCTGATGAATCTTAAAAATAAATTTCACTTTCGAAACTATAAATCGTTCGTTTTTTTTTCGCGCCATTTCCACGTTCGCATTTGGAGAGCGATATTAACGTCACTTTAAGCAGATGAGTTCAATTGAACTTCAAAAGTGCATTATACCTAAGTGCATTAAAACTTAAAGACTTTTTCCTTTAAAAAAAGAAAAAAAATTAACAAGGTTTCTATAAGAGTCTTCACAACGTTCATTATTTTAAACAAGTGAAAGCAGTGTTGTACACGCATAAGGTGGACATTTGTATCCAAACATGAACAAGACTGTTCGTATCAGGGCGAAAAACTGAATGTTTCGACTGCCTTTTAAGGTCTATGGAATCATCCCCCACACACGCCATATTTAAAACAAAGTGATAAATTTCGCTCCTTTTAATAAATCAATTATGGCAAATAAACTTCCTTCAACCAACTTAAAACATTTTCAAGATGAATTACATCTCCGCTTACGCGTTAAACTGGCGAAATACATTGCGCGTTTATTGTCCCAACTTGGCCAAAATGGCAATCTTCAAACCCCCATATTCTTATGAAAAATGATCAAAGGTGACAAATCATTTCAAATTTAATTTTAGGACAATTTTATCTATTGATTGTTAGAAAAAACTTCGTCAAAAAAGACTAGTTACACAGCCGAAATTTGACTAAAGACAAAAAAACACTCGGCTACAAATTTTCCATTACTTTTGTTACGAATGTCGAAACAAAAAACTTGTCAAGCTTAACTTTTTTCATTGTAGTCGCTAATTCACAGTTTTTCTAACATGAAGCCACAATGGCAAAAGAAAATAAAGCTCAACAAAAATCGAGCTTCTATCGACCCTGTTCATTTCAAAATTCGACCCTGTTCGACCCATGTTTTACCCCTGTTCAACTCATGATTCGACCCTGTTCTACTCTATCGACCCTGTTCAACTCATAAATCGAACCTGTTCGACCCATGATTCGTTTTTGTTCGACTTTAATCTTCGTTCGACCGTCTGAATTTGCGACAAACACCTCAACGAGCTGGTACAAAAAATATTTAACGCACTGATAACGTAAAACTTAGTTAGCTTGTAAACGTACCCTTTCTTGGCGTGAGGCAACAATTCGTCGCAAGCGTGAAATCATAGCAAGCGTCAATTAGCAGCACGTTAATTGCTATTTGGGGATTAAAAAACGATGTGTATAGAGCACAAAAAGCCTTGCTGTGGTTGAGGGATGATTAAAATTCAACGAGCGATCACATCTTTCAATTTAGCACCAGTTTTGAAATAATTAACAAGTTAAAATGATATACCAGTAAAGATAAAAGTATTTAAGCGTTAGCAGCATCTAAATCACACTTGTTTTGATTCATTCGTTTCAATTTTTCCTGGCAAATCTTTCAATTTACTGATGCCAATATGCACTTAACTTTTGTCATAAGCGAGCCAGGAAAACAGCACCTTGTCATAGATTGAGAAACTATCAATCTAAATCGCTACAACAAAATAACTGATAAATCCAGCTGGAGAAGTATGAAGAGACCATGTACAGGTTCTTTTCTAACCGTCGCAGAAGAAACAATCGGCGCATCTGGAAAACATGGCCAGAAAAAATTTCCATGCGGGGAAGAAGTGAAAAAGTGAGTAAAATGTTCAAAATTTTGACATGTGCGCGAGCCTAAACTTTCAAAACTAAAATTTTTCGAACTTTAAATTGTTTTAAAACATTAAATTGCCATGACTGCAAGGCGTGTCTTTCTGTGGGGGGAAAACTGACCAAATGCAGTGGAAAAAATGTATAACCCCTCAATCGGTTTATCGAACTATGAAACTTCAGGGTTGAAAGTGCTATCAAACAGAAAGGGAAAACAACATTAGAGCCTCCGAGGATCATTTACAAGGAAAACGCTGGGGATATTAGCCTCCATACTATTGTTAACGTACCTAGGTACAATTCACTCACCAGAACCGTTCAGCGACAACGAGCAACTAATTACGCCCCCACTCAACAGAAAATATTGCCGTGCTGTGGAGTTGAGCAAGACCCTGAGGGGAAATAATTTCCTCCTTTTTGATTCACGGTTGAATGACAAAGATCGAATGATAACACTTGCCACCGTCGAGAAATTAGAAACTTTGGAAAGCAACACAGTCTGGCATGCAGATGGGAATTTTATAGCACGTCGCGCGTTATTTTATGACATTTTTACAATTCATGCTGTGTTTAACGATCAAACGTTCCATTGGTTTGCTTGGTTTATTTGGGCCTTCAGACAATTGAAAGAAATGAACCCAGGACTTGACTCTCACAGGTTTTAGTAGATTTTGAAAAGGCTTCAATTAACGCTTTTCAGAAGATTTTCAATTGATTGACTAAAAAAGTATGCTTTTTTGTGGTCAGGCCAATTGGCGCAAAGTTCAAGAGATTGTATTAACATCAGTGTACCCAGAAGATAAAAAAACACGCATGCTTCAAAGTCATTTGTTGCCATGGCACTGATACCTGAGCTCGACTTTGAAGTCGGCATGACTGCCTTGTGCTCTGATATTTCTGACCAAAGTGATGAGTCCCCCTTATTTGATTATTTCGATTATTTTGAATAGTTTTGGGTCAAAACTATCGCCCGAGGACGTAGAGGGGTTGGGATATTCCCTTTTTCACTCTAGCACCAGTTCAAAAACGCAAAAAACGGAAGACAGAAAAACAATTTGGCAGAGGGATGGCATAGGGCCTTTCAGATGGGGATGGGGTGTGCCGAGGTGGCAAGAAAACAAAAAAAAATCAAGCCAGATTAGTTGAGCTCTTTAAACTTTATAGTAACAATAAAATTCTCTCATTCAATTTCAATTTTTAGTTTCTTTGTTCTTTAATTTAATCTTTTCGTCTAATTTCTTTTGATCTGATCAAAGCTTCTACCACTAATAATTTTCGCTTGCTACGAGTCGTGGCGTGCTGCGAATAGTAGTTTTTTTTTTTTACAAATGCTACGAATGGTCGCTTGCGATGAATTATCGCTTGCGACGAATTGTCGCCATGCCCTTTCTTGGAAATCAATTTTTTTTAGTTGAGACTCAAGCAATCGAAAAAAACGGATAAAGTTGTATTATATTTGTTACGATATTCTACTGATATTACATCTAATATTTTAAATGTTTCATAATCACTTTTCATCATACTTGTGTTGATCAATTATATGGCTAGATGATTTTATACGCTAATATGCCGTTTCTAATTAATTTCTACAAATTACAGTCCTATTTTTATCATTTGATGTAAATATAAATTATAACTGTTATTTAGCTATCATGGACATGAACACAACACCGGAAAACGTTTTTAGACTCGTCGCCAGTTGAACCATACATGCAAATTCCTTTGCATTTCTCGGTTTGTATCCGAATTTGACTTTGACAGTGTCTTTCGTGACTTTGTCGTGTGCAATGTCGAACATGTTGATGTAGTAGTTGACTCTGGATGCAGCAGAGGGATCGTCTTTGCCACATTTGTCTTTTCCTGGGCCATAGCTTACCACTCCGTAATGACATATGGCCTTTTTAGTTCCGGGTTTAACCAAAAATATTGGGCCGCCGCTGTCTCCTTGAAAGCAAATAAGTTATTAGATCTCGATAGATTACTTGCATTTTTGGTCTCTTTTTCTTTTCCCCACCTTTGTTTTTGACATTCGTTTGAAAGCCTATTTAAACTGACATATCCCAAGTTTTTAACGTGTAAAGACCGTATGAGCAATTTTTTGACTATTTTCTATTGTGTTTTTGAGGGTAGGAAAACTAGAAAAGAGCCCATATTTGTAGCAAGGATAGCCGGCTACTGTGCAAGTAGCACAGAATATTCCGACCAGTCTTAAAAAATTACAACAAAATTATTTTTTCAAATTAGGGTCGTTTTTTCGGCGTGGTGTGATAAAGGAATCTGATTAAAAAAGTAGAGCTTAGGCATTTTCGTCAGTCATTGTAAAATATGCAAATTGGAAACAATTTTTGAGGACAAATAACAAGAAAAACGAGAAAAAAGTTAAAAAATTATTATATTTTTTAATTTTTCAAATTTTTTTTCCCAAATTTTTGAAGTTTCTGATTAATAAGATGAAGCTAAAAACTCCAAAAACTAACTTCATCCAAGAAAAATTAAATTTTCAATTCTTGAAATAAGCATAAATAAGCAAATATAAACCTCTTCACTCGCTCGAAATTAGACAAAAAATCAAAAAATTTCAAACCGGTTTTTCTCAACACTTGGAAAACCAATGTTGTTCGAATCATGACTGAAAGGGATTTAATATGATATATCACACAACCCAGTGTTATGATTATTTTTAGAGCTGATTTTGCGTGGAAAACAAAAAAACTGAAACACCCGAATACAAAGTTCCTCTAAATAAATACAAAATTTTCTAAATAAATTATCTTCAATGCGACCATGAAGAAGATACTCTGGTGCAAGTTGTCTCTAAATAGATGCGTTGCAATAAATTGAGAAAAACGGATCTGTTTTCCTGCATGCACGCTTCGAACAAAAATTATATTGAACACAAGGAATGATAGTTTCTGACTTACCTTGACATGTGTCTTTTCCAGAAGAATCCTTTGTGCAAATTTGACTGCCTTCAGGCGGAGTTGGCGAACTACTGTACGTATTTATACAGACTGAATTTTCCACTTCGTTCAGCTGAACCTCCTGAAACCCAATAAATTACCCCAAAGTAACATTTACGAGTGAAAACAATAAGTAGAATCTACAGCAGACCTTTCAAGGTTGCACAGAAATATGTTCAAAAATTTTTGCAATCTTTATCAAACCTTGAACAAATTCTGAAAATTTCCAGGAAAAAATTATGAAGAAGTTTGGAATATCATTAAGTTTGGAGTTTCTTTGAGACCTTAGCAGGGCTTCAAAGATGCATGGAACTCAGGAGCCATGTTTAAAGTGGAAAATACTTGCCATTAGCTTGTCTGGTCTAGTTCCATGGCTGTCGGTGTATCCAAATCCAACGGCCCATACTTGATTGTCGTCCACATCCTTGGAGCCCACTTTGCCTTGACATGGATTCAGTTTCTGTCGATAGTTGTCGAAGCTGATTTCTTCCTTGAGCTTAAGTGCCACAATATCATATCCATGAGTCAAGTCTACATTTGGATCGAAGTTCTTAAAGCGGTAGTAGTGTTGTACCAAGTACTTCTTAGAATGCGACTCTTCGTGGTCGATGTCAAAAGTAAGGCTACCTAAACTAGTTTTATCTAAATTTAATTTATTTAAAGTTGTCACATTAATGGTGTTTACATAAGATTCACATTTTCTTAAAAAATTTGAAAAAGTTGAACTTAATCTCATTGCAAAGTTAGCCTTCAAAATCAGTTTTCAAAATAAGCAAGTCAATTTGAGGTAATTTAATACCAAAACGGATCCTTAGGAAAATAAATTCGCTCGCACAATTGCGTCAGAGCGCTTTCATAGTACGAACCTGATATAACGAAAATAGATTGCGGGTCCCACCATTCTAAAACAGACGAATTCAGTTTTTTGCTGTATCAAGGCTTTTGCCTTCTTGGACAAGTGGTTCTATATGGCAATGGTTAAATCCTCAAATGCCCGGGTAAAAAAAATCTAAAATAAAAGAGATGCATGGATGAGTTAATTTGTTACCTTTTCCGTTGGATTTAGAGTCCTCGTTGTTTACACAGTGCGCTGCTGTTATGACGAAGTGCTTGCTGACGATCGTGCCTCCACAGCTGGAGTACGAGTTGTCATCTTTCAGGCTAAAGTGTTCATCTCGAAATTTTTTATAGATTTTTTGAAATTAATTTGGTCAAAACAGAATGGTATGAAAAGCTCTGGTATGAAAAGCTCTGCACTCACTGATACTTTTCCATGGTATGTAAAGGTATGAAATGGTATGAAAAGTGCATGGTATGAAAAGCTCTGCACTCACTGATACTTTTCTATTTCAAACCTCAGAGAAATATTTACCCAATTTACCCATATATCGGAGAAAGAGAGTAATGCAAACAAGCGTTTCTCTTGAAAAAGCTCATAAAAAAATTTTCACTAAGAAAATTTTTCATTTCGCAACTGAAAACAACAAATTTTGATTCTAACTGAAACAGTTTTACTGAAGAAAAATTGCTATTCATATGTTTTAAACCATTTAAAACTTACCTTAGATGAAATTTTTTTGAAAACTTTCAAGCCAGATAGTACATAAAATGTCAAAGTGATCTTGTTATTTTTGTTTTTTATTGAGTTTTGTCTTGTGCACGGTCTCAAATATTTTTTTGAAAAAATGTAGATAAGATTTCGTGGCATAGAAGATAGTTATTAGGGTGAAAACAGTTTCTTGTTTTTCAAATTGTTTTTTTTCTTGATTACCACAAACATGAATCGAGTGGTTTAATGATGGGAAATTAGAAAAATATATGTCTCGTTCTATATCTAAGGTAAAACACTAGTGGACAAAAGTAAGCATAAAATCAGGGTTTTTCCCTCGAAAATGCCTGTGGTCGAAGGTGATTTTGAATAACATTCACTGGCAATTTAAACTAAATTTTTTAAATAGACCAAGAGCAAATGATCAGAGCTACTCTCTATCAAACGAACAAAATTTGGTTTCGAAGACTTACCATTTTTTTTTGTTTTTCATGGTATGAAAAAGCCATCATCTGCAAAAAGTGTTTCAAAACTGGTGAAATTGTAAGAAACAGCTTAATTAAGTGACGTTTTCACTCTGAGCAAACCATTTTTATCGCTCAGAATGTTTCACCTTGCATGAACATTTTTTATTCTCCGCTTATTCTAGAAAGAGTTCACTTCGATGCAAAACTTAATGCAGATGGTAAAAACCGGCATTTTTAGACCCAGAAAGCACTGCTAAGTCTTTCAAAACAAATTTTGTTAATCTCATAAAGGGTAGTTCTGATTATTTGCTCTGGGTCTATAAAGAAATTTTACTGAACTTCGAAGCAGATGTTGTCCACAATGGAGATTGAAAACAGGCATTTTAAAGAAAAAACCTGAACTTGCTTTTTTTATTCACGAAAGAATTCACTACGATGCAGAACCTAGTGCAGATGAAGAAAACTGGCCTTTTCAGACCCGGATTACATTGATAAGTAATTGAAACCAAATATTAATAGTCGCAAGAAAAGGTAGCGCTGATCATATGCTTTGGTAATATGTTAATATTTTACTGAATTTCGACTGAAATGTTGTCCAAAATTGACATTGAAAACTGGCTTTTTAGTGATTGAAAAACTAAATTTGAAGCTTTTTTGTCCACTAGTGTATATAAAGGTCTGAACTACTTTCATCGACTCTTGAAAAATCCAAAACGATGTCTATTTAAATTGGCAAATTTTAAACCCCCATAAATTTATGAAAAACGATCACAGGTGAAATATTTTTCTAATTTGAGCTCAGGACAGCAATTTTTTTTTGATTGATTTGAAAAAAATCCGTCAAAATTTCCTGGTTAAAAAGTGTGACTTATATTTGGCTGGGGGAGGGAGAAAGTTCACTTGGTCGATATGGGGAGGGTGGGGCAACTTTCACTTGGGCCCAAACGCCATAAATTGATAATAACATACACTCGAACGTAGACATAAAACGGATAGGACGTTGCACTGCTCACTGCCATTCCCCCTGAAAAAGAATAGCAAGAAAAACTTTAAACATAGTTTTTATAAACCCAACATTTCAAATACAAACCAGACTCGATGTCAATCTTGCCTGTTATCTGATCTTCAATGAAGTTTTCAGCTTCTGTGAGTTCTCCGAAGTGATTTTGCAGCGACAAAAGGACCAGTATAATCACTAGCCATTTGATCATTTTCTCGATTCTTTTTTCAAAAGGAGCACAAGAGTAAATTACATGTAATGAAGTCTTATCGAAGTACGTAGAAAAAGTATGAAATCAAAATATATCACGCTGTGACTTTTCAAGCTTAAAACTTAGTTTGAAACTTTGAGTTAGAACCGTTGTGGTTAACTCATAGAGTAATTTCGGATAGGGTACACCGTCTGCTCGTCACGCTATCTTATTTTCGGCCGGATAGATTCGTGCAACTTCTTAGTCTAATACCGATCCTAATCTTACTCTTATACTATCTAGTCTCAGGTTGTTTAACTAGTCTCTGCTAGGCTCAATGGATCTAGGGTATACTGGTTTATTGCGGCTGCTGAAGTTCCTTTGGAGAGGCAACTAATTTCTAAGTTAAATTCAAATCTCTCTGGTGCTGAAATTACAAGTAATTTCAGCACTTACAAATAAGTGGATTGTTAGTTAGATGGATCATGATTGGTTAATATTATATACTTTACAGTGGTAAAATATCTAATTTATCCAATCATAAAATGTAGTTTAGATCAGGTTCCAACTTGCTTAGAAAATTTTAAAGAACATCTGCCGAGAGCAAATGAGTGTAGGTGTCAATATTTGATAGGCCGGTCGATAGCAAATAGCAAATGTGTCAATTGATTGCGACAACTTAACTGCTAAGTCCGGCTCTAAAAATGCCAGAGTTTGAATCATCTGCGGTAAGTTTTTCCAATCCGCGGCTTGAAAATTTTGAACTAAGCGAAGAAGCGAAAGATGTTCAGGCGGTGTGAAACTTTAATGAGGCAACAGTGCTTTTGAGTGAGACCACTTTTATAAGCTCAGATGTTCTTTCTTGCAGATTAACGTTGTTGCGAAAATCGACTGTTGATTGTTAAAACTGGTCTGTTTACCATGTAAGGTACTGTGACAATGAAAACACTCAAAGTAAGATTGATCGTTAAAAAATGCGTTTTCAGACTCGGAAGTAATTGCTAAACCTTGATACCCAAAATTTACTCAATTCAAGGAAAAATGTATTGCTTACAATAATAAGATGCCGCGGAGAGCAGTGTTTGATATTCAGATAGAAGCTAGAGCATGAACCCTGGTAAGTCGCATACCTCGATGAGGCAATGATCGCCTAAACAAAAATTTGCAACAATTTAAAAAATAATAAAACTCGATTTTTTTAAAGATTTTCTCGATACTCATTTAAAATGAACTTCAGACGGTCAATTGAGTGCGTGCTACGAACAAATCAACTATCTACTAGCTTTTTCTGATGTCTTTTTATGGGGCGGTTTGCCGTTTTTGCTTGGGGGGAGATAGCTCAATTTGTGATTACGGGGGGGGGGGAGGGAGATTGCTCAATTGATCCCATTTTACACGCAGCGCTTAGAAAATTTATTTTTAATTGAACGCTGGGATGGAGGATTTTAACTTGATCTATTTGGAGGGAGTGTTAACTTGATCCAAAATTTCATTTGCTTGTTTGTTGTCTAATTTCTCCAGTTTTCTGTTTCTCAGAACTGCAAGTTTCAATTTGAAAGAATTATTTATTTTCTTTCGTCTTTTGAGAAATATAACTTTCAAATGTATGATAGTAGATATATTTTTTGTTAAAAATTTATTTTTGTCGAACTTATGCAATTCGAGCGGTCTCTAAGAATAAGTTATAGTTTGAACTGAAAAATCTCAACTAGGATCCAAAAAAAAAGTTGCAGATAGCCCGCCATTCAAATAAATTTATTCGCATATTGATTCGAGAAAAATAGAATTGTGTTCAAAACTGATCGAGAGATCCTATTACTCGTGTATAAAATTCGGTTTACAAACTTTCAATGACTACATCAGATTTGGATTCACAATGTTTCAAAAGCGCCATATTGAAAAAAAAGTTTAAATTAAAGTGCGCTTTCAATGTTGCCTAGCACATGAGAATTTGTGCCTTTTTTGTTGAAACGGAAAATTGAAAACTGAGAAACAAAACATCCTTATCATTCAGTATTTTCAGACAAATTTCAAATAACTAACTTATGAAATCACACCGTTGCTAAGAAAAATCTCATTAGAACAAACGGAAGCAGATATAAGGATCTGACGCGCAAGCATGAAAGCCACTTATTACGCTAACAATACTATTCACGTCGAACAAAACACTTGCTAGAAAAAAAGAATCCTTACTACTTTCTATCTTAGAAAATAAATCTAAAATTCACTCAGAAATATTTTATTAAAAAAGAAGTTAATATAAATTTACAACAAGTTGCCTTTTAAATCAATATTTAATTTTTACGGTGAAATAGGAGATATTTTTCTCTGAGATTGAATATTATTTTAGAGAAGGGTTGGGGTGGCTGAGGAGAGTGGTGGTGGTGGTAGAAGAGAAGTTGTTGGAATGAATTCCCGTAGTTTTGAGCTTCTATTTATACTCAATTGGGGGAAATCACGCCACTTTTCGTATCAAATGAGAAGTTTCTTTTAACTTCGTATTCTTTATTCGTACATTCGTATTTTACAAGAAGAAGGTTTCGTATGCTCGTACTTTACGAGAGGAATCGTTATTATTCGTATTGAATGAGAATAGTCGTTTCAATTCTCAATGCTTAAAACGTTATACGAATTATTCCAATAGCATTTCCCTTCCTTTTGCAAGGGAATAAAAACATATTTGTTTGGTGGTGGCGGCGGCGTCACATTTTGTGAACGCAATAAAATAATTCATGTTTCTGTTTCTATTTGAAATCAGAACATATCCATCTTCCTATTTGGAGAGGGAAAAAACTGAAACTTTCATTTTTATTACTTTCACTTGAATAGTGGGGTAATTATTGATCGATCGAAGCTTTTTCTTTCAATCTCATAAAGTTGGTTCAATAGTTTGTTGGTATTACAGGTAGCAGATGTTTTTGAACAACTGATACTTTGAGTCAGGCTTGAATGAATATAAACACATCAGTTACATTTATAAATCAAAATAGAGTTTACACAACCAAGGGATTTAACTATAAAATTAAATACATCAAAATTATTTGTTTCTCAAAAGTTTGAAGGTTAGTTTTATTCCTTAAACATTCTTTTTCCGAAGTCTCCTTTTCTTCCTGAAGTATGTGAAGTCTGTCCAAACGCGTAATAAGGGGAGGGCTGGTTCATACAAAGGGGGTATTTTTTGTGTTTTTTGTTTTTTATAAAAGTCAAAATTGTTGAGAAGGAAATTAATAGCTATACTACATAGCTATATAAAGCGAAAGAGTAAATGTTTAAATTAAAGGATAAATTTTTACCGGGCTATAAGTTGGTGATTTTTTGTTTTCAAATAGTGGATTTGCTTTTTCAGCTCCCGGATTTGATGCGTTTCATGGATATGACTGCGCTGAATTTGCTCAGTATAGTCATCTAACTGGGGGGTTTGTAATTTTGCTGTCAGATATTTTGCTGGGACATAGATTTTTTGATATTCAAGAAGGGAATTAGTTATGGAATACATTTTTTTTATAGGGTGATAGGCTTCTAATTTAAAACGATTGATTAATGGATTCAAAGCATATTTGAGATCCATATCGAAGCCAGGATTGCTTTTAGAATTAATGTATCGTTCCCTTTCTAACTGAATATGTAATTTAGTGTTTAATTCAGTGGGGTGCAAGGGCTGTCGCCTAATGGTCATTGGACAATGAGAAGTTGATACCGGCGTATTTGCCGTTAGTATCTTATATGGTCTTACAATCTGGGTCCGTTTTTTAATTTTAGAATTCGAGGGAACCAGGGGTACTTTAAAATCAGGGGGTGACATTTTTAGGGGTGGTGGCTGTGATGCTGTAGTTATCGGGACAGCTGAACTGGTTTGAAGTAGTGGCTCAACGAAGGATCGTGTTGAGGTCGGCTTTGCAGTGGGTGTTGTAGTAGTAGAAACAGTTGGTTGTTGAGTGAGTGCTGAAATCTGCGAGTCCAGTGGATCGGTTGGTGGCAGGAGTGAGAGAAGATCCTCAAAATCTCTCAAGTCGTCATCAAGTGATGCGTCCATAGTTGAATCATTTGGTATATCCTAGAACAGTAGAATTTTTTATTAGACTGGGTTTGTTGGGTGATCCAAGTTTTGAGTTCTTCTCTCAAAACTTGTTAATTGGATGTGAGGATACATGCGATCCTGGTTTATTTTATCAATTTCCTCTAAAAGAGGGGCTTGTTTTTTCTGATCACATTCTTGTTCTATTTTTTCAGTTTGCTCATCTTGAGTGAAAATTGAGGTCACTATGGAAGTGAAAAGTATATTATATGAAGCGGCAAGCAATACTTTGCCAAAGTGTAGTGAGCGGCCGGTGATTTTGTGAATATGCATAGCCTTTATTATCAATACTAGGCAATCTAGTATGAATTTCACAAATAGAAAAGAAGCGAAGACTATTCCGCATTTTTCTAAATAGTATTGTACTTTCCCGAATATACGGGTGTATTCGTTTTTCCAAAAATTTGGAGAGATGAGATAGTCCAAATAGATTGTTTGGGAAGAGCCTAGTGGGCTGTATGAGTTCTTGAAAAGAATTTTTTTAGCATTTAGAAAAGACCTGGATACTTTTTGCAGTATTCCTTTCATCTCTGAATTATCGGAAATCATATTCCAGAATTTTTGCATTTGAGCATAAGTGTAGATTGAAGCGCCTTGGCTAGAGGCTAGAGAATGCTTAATCTTTTGAATTATCTCTTTTGGTTTAAAGAGATATGGTCCTGTAACCCTTGTAATTTGAGGAGTTAATTCAATCCAGGACTTATCATCATCAACATCTAGTTGAAAGAGATTTGAATGTTTGTCGGAGCAGTCTTGTAGATCTGCCGACGGAAAAGTTTGTCGCGTAATTGGATCGACAAACTGAATATTTTCCTTATACATAATGGGAATGCGATTATAGCATTCATCCATTAATTGCAATGTGAATAAAATTAATTTCGGACAATGGTAGAGCCAGGCAACATTGCCATTGGTCTCTAAGAACATAGAGCGGTTTTTGGTTAGAATATAGCCAGCCAAACGTGGGCTTTCAAGTAAAAGCGTTAAAGTATTTAATATTGAGGAGCGTTCTAGCTCACATTGATTTTGCAGAAGGGCTAACTCGGCTGTTCTGAGCATGTAGAAGCTATAAAAAAGAATATAGTCCAATTTGGTTCCTAAATGAGCTTCGTAGTCAATTTGATGACTTGAAAATTGGAGTGGCGGCGAATCATCACTTAATGTGAGAAAAGTAGAATTTGGTTGGCCGGCATTATGAATAGTTCCCGTTTCTGGGGTTGGTTTAACTTGGATTCCAGTATCCATATTGAAACCGTCATTGTATGCAATAAAAAGTGAATCATATGAAGTTGGATACACTATTCTGGGATGACCACAAAGAGATTGCGGTTTATTTATGACCTGTAGCATAAATTTTTGAGAATCCCTTGTATGGGTAGAATGAATAGACGGGCTAGAATCGCCTTTAATTATATAGTATGATTCTTTGTTTTGAATCATTTTAGCCGGAAATCTGTTTAAAACAGTGAAAATGCAATTGTTGGGTTCTTCCCAAGTATAAGCAAAAGCGTCTAAGGATGTTGTTTCACATCCATTTGTAGACACTGGACAGGGCAAAGGAATGTTTTGCCAATTATTGACTGATCCATCTTTGAGGTTAACAGTCAGAGTTACATTTTGCATGTAAGTTTCAAAAGTTTCAATTTAATCCAAGAACGGCCATCACATTCGTTATGATGTTTGCCGTCAACTTTGCCAGCATGGGCATTACTTACTGTTTTAACATTAAATTTGAAAGGAATATTTCCAATACTAGCATAGCCTAGGTTAAGATAGCCTCTGTCGGCGGCCGATTTACATTGATCGGCAGATAAATGGAGATCAGTAGTGATCATATTTTGTCGAGCGTCGATACCACTCGAATCAAAAGAATCGCAGAACCAACGCATTGATTGGTGTTTGATTCGACACATTGTCGCATTTACTTTTGTGCGATAATGTCTCGGATATAGAGTAACATAAGCATGGGCTACTTTAATATTTTCTGGTTGGACTTTGCAAGGTGCTACTTTATTTAGAGAGAACATTTTGTTAGAAGTCATTAGTTGACAAATATAATGAGCAACCCGAAGATTATTTGCAGTATTTGCATATAATTGTTCTTTCGGATCAAATGCTGAGGTTTGATTCGAAAGTATTATTAGAGTTAAAAGACCAACCAAATAAATTTTTTGCAAATTTATTTTTTGGTGGTGAATGATAGCAAAAGAATTTTTAAAAGTACTCACTTTAAGCATTTCCTCGAGAGTGGTTAGAACAGGATCTTGGTCCATTAGTTCACCTTCCTCTAGTTCACTATTTGGATTTGTCATTTTGTGGATTTTTTGTGATGGGAAATCTGAGTTAGATTTCAATTTTTTGTTGAGGAATTCAGCAGATTTATTTTTTGGAGAGAGAGGAGGTTTTGAATGGAAGATGTCAAGTTGAGCAAGAATGAAAACAACTGTATATCAGTTAGTTTTTAAAGGCTGTTTTTGCTTTTTTGCAAATCTAAGCTCTGATTGGCCGTTGTTATTCGGCGTCTTTCGGAAGTGACTCTTTTTAAGTCGTAATTCCTTCGCCATTCGTTTTGTAATGTTGTGGTTTTTTCCACTCTGGTTTAATGTCGTGGTTTTTCCACTTAGTTTTGATTTGTTGAGATCTAGCAGTGGAATGATTTTTTATTCGTTTATGCCGATGTTAATTTTTAACAACTGCATTCCCCTTCCTTATTGGAGGAGGAAAATGAAAAAAACATCTCTTCATAAAAGAGGACTAAAAGCAACATCATTTGTTTGCTTTCCGTTTAAACTTCATCTGTTATCACAGTATTTTTTTTAAAAATTTTGCTTTCCTAAAAAAATGAGTTATATTGAGCCTGAAGACAATCTGGTGGATTTCCCCGAGAAGTTTTTGAACTTGCGGGATGAGTTAGATTTCAAACACGAAGCCTTGCTGGAGGACAAGGAAGTTGAGAGAAGGGTGGAAATCTACGACGGTTTAGTCGAGAAGGGTGCAAATCTAACGCCCATGGAATTCATGATATTTATGGACCGGAGTTACATCTTCAAGTATCCGGTCCTGAATACCGATGAACTATTTGAGCTTGGCTCAATACAAAGTAGGTGCTTCGCGAAGAAACTTCGGAGCCCATGGAGTGGAAACCATGTGGTTTCGCAAGAAACAATGGACTTTTTGTCCTTATTCTTTGGGGAGGATGTAAGTTTGTTTTACAATACACCCAATTTTAGAAGTAATAAAAAAAATTTTTTTATTCAAGTGGCATGGCAACATAGAAATACTATATAAATTTGTTTTAGTTCCAAGAAGAATTCTTCAAAAAGCCAGTGGCAGAGGAAGAGTTTAGAAGAAAAATAGAGCTGGATATTATGTTGGAGTAGATATATCAAGCTTGGTTGCGGCCTTACTCAGCGCTGCAGTTTGCAGTGAGGAGCCTGAGTAGGGCCGCGGAAAACTATTTGGAAAAGATGGCGGCAGTAAAACTAGTGAAATCGTACACAGATATTAAGTCTTATATTTATAAAAGTTATTTTTAAATTTACGTTAATATGTTATTTTTGGTGTTTTGTGCTTTTGTTACAAACGAAATATTTATAAAGTAGAAAAAAGGAAAGAAAAAAAAAGAAAGAAAAGGCCAATAAAAAGAACTAAAAAAAATTTAGTTTGGCCAAATAAATGGTTTAGTGTTTTTATTTCTTTTTAAATTTGCCAATTAAACTAGATGGAATTGTAGTTCCACAAAAGTTTGTAGGACGATTTGTCCGTTTAGGTTTTTTGGACTCAGAAAGTGATCCAGGTGCGGATCGAGTGTTCTCATAGAAGCTTTCCTGAGAGCTATGAGGGATATTTTTTCCATCAGTAAAACTTTCTGATGATTCAAATAAACGAGGGATATCAGGAGGACGGGGAGTATTATATTGTGTTGTTATATTTTGGTGGCGGCGGTCAAAGTCATTTGCGAGACTAGTATTAGGACTTATACTGCGGCTAGGTAGGCGGCGGTGGCCATAACTACTAGATTGACTAGTTGAAGGATTAGGGGTTTTATCAACAGGATAGGGGGTTGAACTTCGAATAGGTCTAAGATTCTGGTCAATCGCAGTCGCATCGAACAAAGTTCTTAGATGCATGGTTTCTCTGCCTGAATCTAATGAGTGTTCATGAACAATGGTTTTATTTTGATCCTCATTTGTAGGGGTATGATCAGTCATTTGCTGATAACCATTGTTGACTACTGGCCAAAACTGGTATTGTAGATTTTCAACCTGTTTAGGTTTATTGAAAGAGTCGATTTGATGATTTGATATATGATCATAAAAATCACTTGAAAATAAATCACTAGAGTACTCTTGTAGTAGCTTGGGCATTTGTTGTTCTTTAGGAAAGTATTCAACAATATGATTGCGGTGGAAAATCTTTTTTTCGTTAGTGAAATCATTTTAAATTCCGTATGTTACTTCCGTGATTTTTTCAATTACGGTGTAAGGTCCAGATCTCAAATTTAAAAGCTTTTGACTTTTCAATAGTGGTTTGGATCTATTTTCTAGTAACACTTTTGTGCCTTCTTTTATAGGCCGTCCTAATTTAAATTGATTTCGGAACATGTGGGCTTTATTAGTGATGCGGCGGCAATGGGTATAGGTGTTACTATAAATCAACTTAAAATCAATTTCCCTTTTTAGTATTTCGGCGGAAATTTGATTTTTTAGAAATCTATCTATGGTCTCATTGTTTGACTTATGCTCGGTATGAGCATGATTTTCGAGACCAGCGCAAAATTCAGAGGTACATCTTTTGTTTTGGTCGCGGTAGAGGCCTAATTTAAGGCTAAGGGGAACCTGAGGTTTTATGCCAAAGACAATCTCATATGGAGTGTAACCTGTACTTGAATTAATGGCGGTGTTATGTGCAAAAGCAAATTTATTTGTTAATTCAGACCAGTTTGAGCCTGAGGTACTCAAGAAATGTCGAAAGTTTATTCTGCACTTCAACTTTTCCGTTAGTCCAAGGCGAGTAAGTAGTTCTTGGCCTCAGGGTTATTCCCTATTCAGAGGACCAATGAGCAAAGTCATTACTCATGAATGCACTTCCCTTATCATGAATAATTTGTTGCAGAATACCAAATGTTGTGATGTATTTCTCTAAGAGCTTAATAGTTTCCTTAGAGTCTGCATGGGTGCATGGATAAACTTGAAGATATCTAGAGAAGGCATCTATCACAACTAAGCAAAAGTTTTTGCCGTGACTTGATGGTCTAAGTGGACCTTTATGATCATTGGGATTGTTTCTAATTGTCCCCATTGTTGTAATGGAGCTTCATTCAGGTCTTTTCGTTTAGGTTTATTTTTCTGACATTCTAGGCAATCATGAAGAAGCATGTTGACCCATTTATAGAGTCCGGGCCAATAGAAATATCTTTTGATTATTTCCAAAGTTTTTGTTTCGCCGTGATGACCGCTAAGAGGATGCTTATGAGCTAACTCAAAGCAGTTTAGCACTAGGGAGATGGGTAAGCAAATTTTTGGACTCTTAGTATAGTCATCATTGTATTCATTAATACATAGAAGATCATGTTGGTCTTCAATGAATAATAATTCAAACTGCCTGATATAGGCTTTTAATCCTTTTTCTTCACGATAAGGATTTTTTTTGTTTCTTTCTGGCTTTTCGTTTTGCTTTATGCAATTTTTGATATCTATGATTACAGTATCGTTACACTGCTCTTGCATAATTGTTTCAACGTCTAAATTTGCTTCTTTAGCAAAGTCGTTCATTTTTGCTATCAGTTCAAGTGAATCTGATTTATTCTCTTCAGATTGGAGACTTAGGGGTTCAATTAACCTCAAAGATCTTGTTTTGTTTGCAAAATCATTTTTTGCTTTAACCAGGTCGTTGAGAAGGTTGTTCTCAACATTGCCTTCATATAAGTCAAGCCATTCTGAATTTTCCAAAGGATCATCAAGTGCAGATACTTCATCTGGAATTTCTTCATAAATGTTTTCATTGTTTATATCTGGTATAGATAGTCGTTTGATTTGGTTAATTTGTTTGCCAAATCGGAAGAAATCTGTTATATTCTGAATCGCACTACACGATTCTTCAAAATATTCTGGAGCATCTTCAATGCTGAAGTCTCCTCTGTACTTATGTTGATTAACTTCTTTTTTCCACCTTGCACTTGAGCAATGACTGGATAGCAATCGTTTTGAAATATGTTATCATCTTTGTGGAGTACTGAATAACATATTTGTTCTCCATTGTCTAGGATGAACTTTATATCATTTGGAATGGTCTTGTGTTCTAGTTGATATCTTTTGATATCAGCGATGGGCACATTTCGGCTTAATAAGTCAGGAAAGGCTAGGTTTGAACCTGGGGTATAGATTATTTTCAAATTGTTGAATTTTGTCAATACAACTTGATTTTGAAAAATCTACGAGAAAGTTGTCCTTTTCTGGACCATACGAAGAGAATAGGTCTGTGGTCGCAATATAGGTATAGAGGAAAGGGTGAACCTATAATGTAGAATTCATAGGTTTGCAAAGCAGATATTATTCCACATAATTCACGATGTTGAGTAGACATTTTCTGCTCAGCTTTATCAAAGACTCTAGAATTGGCAGAAACAATTCTTTTCCCTTCAGGAAAGTCTTGGATGAGTATACACCCGGTTCCTACATTTGAGGAGTCGGCGTGAATGTGAAATGGGTAGTTTACATTAGGTATGGCATTTGAAATATCATGACAGAATTTGTCTTTCAGTTTTTGAAAAACTTCTTCATGGCATGGTAGCCATTGAAACTTATCACTACTGTTTGCCAGTTTATATAGACATTTTGCGTCCACATGAAAATTGATGATGTATGTGCTGTAGAATCCCATGACACCTAATACTCCTAGAACATCTGTTTTTGATTCAGGGGATTTCATTTTTTTAATGTCATCAATTCGTTAGAGACAACGTGGCCTAGAAATTTAACTTTTCTTAGGAAGAAAAAGGTTTTGTCAGGGGCAGCTTTTAAGTTGGCCTTCCGCAAAAGAGAATGATATTCTCGAATTGTGCCAAACATTTCATTTTTATTTTGACTCTGTAACAGAGTGTCGTCTATGTAAGTAATTGCTTTTTTTTCTTTAATGAGGGGTCCGAAGGCATATCTCATTAGTTTACTGAAGAAATTTGGAAGTGGTTTCAAGCCATAGAAACCAACTTGGTAGGTATATTGTCTACCTCCTACAATAAAGCTTGTTAATTTCTGGGCCTCATCTGTTAGAGGTACTTGATGGTAGGCGCAAGAGAGATCACTACTTGTGAAGTATGATCCGTTTATTCTGGTCATGAGAACTTGTAGTGGTTCTAATGGCCAACTACAATTGCTAGTATCTGTGATTGAGTTTAGATACCTAGCATCCAAGACCAACTTAACGTAGTCTTTTTTGGAAGAATGATGACTGGATTTACGAACCATGAGTTCATATCATCTTTTTCATTTAGTTCTCTGACTATGCCTGCTTGGATTAATTCATCCATTAACTTGTCCAATTTATCTCTTAGATGGACTGGGATTTTACTCGGTCGTTGTTTTTTGAACGTTGCGTCCTTTTTGAGTGGTATATGGAATTTATGTTTTGTTTTTCCAATATCATATTTGTGATGAGAATAAACATCTTGATCCTCTATCAGCATTTGAATTAGATCTGCAAATTCATCATCCGATATATCACTTTGTGTGAAATCGAAGTCAGATAAAAATTTAATAGTAGTTTCGATTTTTTCCAAAGTACTACTATTGTCCTTATCAATTGAGGAGTATTGGGTAAACGTTTCGTTGACTAGAAAGGCAATTAGCCGATCATTATGTTCTTTGTTTCGGTACTTTTTAAATTGTTCTTTCAAGGGAGGCCTGCAAAGGTTCTTTGCATCATTAGAAAAGTCGGTTGCTATTTCGTTTTCATTTTTGCATACTTTGACTATATCTGAACCAATTTGTTCAAATATTTCTGATACATTCTCTGTATCAAACACTTCAAGGGCAGGCATGTCCTTGATTTCTTGTCCTGAAACATAGACAAATATAGTAATTCCAGAATGTTGGAATACATCGACAATGATTTTGGAAACTTCTTCCCAATTCATTTTATCTAAGCCACAAGCAATTTTGGGCATTGCGATAGATCGAATGTTATTTGCTATAGCATGATCTTTCATTTCGGACAAGGTATTGAATATAGCGTCGTAAGTGGGTTTCTGAAAGTACCTCTGTTTGGCAATCAGGTTATATATGATTTGTCCAGATTTTGGATAAGTGAAGATGAGAATATCGTTAATGTTAGCATGTATTGAGTTACAAAAGTGTCGTAACTCAGGATACCTTTTGCTAATTGATTCAGCAAACTCTTTTTTCATTGCTCTATCTGCAGAGATTGTATGGGCAATGGGCATATTCGATTCGAATATGGACCTTTTTTTGAAGTCTACATATTGTAGACAGGGGCCGGATAATTGAGTATTGCTTTCCTGTGTTGTATTGAAAACAGTGTTCAGCATGAAACAGCTATCGAATTCTGAACTTTCATTTAAAATTCTCGTTGTGAACTCATCACAATCGTGGATAGCAAATTTTTTATCCTCGTATCCTTGAATATCAGTTACTGCATAGCCTAGTACACATTTGTTTAGTGTGACAGGATGATCTTTCTGATTCTCAATTAGGATAGGTAGGCTTTGCTCAATTTGAGTACAAACTGTATTAATGAAAACCATTTCGGTTTTGGTTGTATTTTTATGAGGCAGGAATGTAGTCCCTCTTTCGAAGTATGAATTTGGTTCAGCCAAGTGTTTGTATAAGTATGTAGAGCGTGCTGGAATGAACAGGGGTTCTTTCAAGTTAATTGAGACAACTTTTGAAACGTTAGGATATTCTTTATCGTTGTTCATCAACCCGTAGGATATTACACCTTCTTTTGATTTGAGCTCAACTGCGGGGATATCAAAGTAGAGAGCTTTTAAGAAGAGATGACAAAAGTCTACTCCTAACAGATTAGCAGTCTTTTCTTCAGTTATCCACACTTTGTGGTTAGATGGATATTTTCCATCAGTGTCGAAACAAGATTGAATAGATGTATGGCCAAACATACGTATATCAGATCCATTATAAGTCTTTGCTTTAATTTTGGATCGGTAAATTGTCATTTTTTGACCTAATTTTTCCAATTCTTGATAAGTTGGGTAGTTTATGATACTACAAGTTGATCCTGGATCAATCATGAATTCAATTTCAATTCCACTATTATTATTTTTTTCTCCGGTGGCAAAATGATATAAGCTAAGATATATCCTTGATTTAGGATTACTATCATCGCTTGGTTTCAGAGACTTTAATAGTTTAAAGGAAAGAAATCAGTGATAGCATCACAGTAATTGACTTCTTCCTCAACCCAGTGGGTAGTTTCAGACTGTATTTGATTCGATCTAAAATTTGGTGATTGAGATCGCGTTGAGTCTCGACTGTTATTGCTATTATAGCTTCCAGTGTTATATGGTCGACCTCTAGGGTTACTGTTGAATTGCCTATTTTCTTGCTCGTAGAACTGTTTAGCAACTTGTTCATTTTCTCTGAATTTGTTTTCTCTGGGGTACCTATCATCATAGGTTTGGGGTCTTTTGTTATTGAAAGACGATTGTGTAGTAGCCTTTTGGAAATTGTTTCCGTTGTAGTTATAATTATGGCGAATGCCATAGTTATTTTGGCTAGGATTTGAATTGTTAGTAGTTCTGTTTTGGTTATCCCAAAACCGATTACTTGGGTTAGGATTACTCTGGTTAGGGAAGTTATTCGGTCTTCGATTTCGTTTATAATCAGTTTCAAATGAAACTCTTCGTTCATTTTTTGTTGTGAGCTCTTTTCGCAACTTATTTACTTCGTCCTGAACTTGCTTTTTTGAACATCTAGATATAGAATGTCCATTCATTCTACAATATTCGCAGAATCGTGTACTATTAGGTCTTCCCTTGATGTCAGGGTGACGTCGTTGAAATGAAGTCGGGTCATTGATTGCACTAACTTCTTGATTCTTGATCAGTTTAGTTAGTTCTTTAATTTGAGTTTCTAATGAAGTCATTTTATCCGTTGTTGACTTATTAGCAGGTTCAGTAGCAACAATGAATGTTAGATCCTTAGTAATTACATGATTTGTAAATTGATCCCACTGGTCTTGAGCCTCACTGGTCGCACCAATTTATTACGCTAGCAATACTATTCACGTCGGACAAAACGCTTGCTAGGAATAAAGGGTCCTTTCTACTTTCTATCTTAGAAAGTAAATCTAAAATTCGCTGAGAAATATTTTATTAAAAAAGAAGTTAGTATGAATTTACAGCAAGTTGCCTTTTGACTCAATATTTAATTTTTACGGTGAGATTGGAGATATTTTTCTCTGAGATTGAATATTATTTTAGAGAAGGGTTGGGGTGGCTGAGGAGAGTGGTGGTGGTGGTAGAAGAGAAGTTGTTGGAATGAATTCCCGTAGTTTTGAGCTTCTATTTATACTCAATTGGGGAAATCACGCCACTTTTCGTATCAAATGAGAAGTTTCTTTTAACTTCGTATTCTTTATTCGTACATTCGTATTTTACGAGAAGAAGGTTTCGTATGCTCGTACTTTACGAGAGGAATCGTTATTATTCGTATTGAATGAGAGCATTCGTTTCAATTCTCAATGCTTAAAACGTTATACGAATTATTCCAATAGCATTTCCCTTCCTTTTGCAAGGGAATAAAAACATATTTCTTTGGTGGTGGCGGCGGCGTCACATTTTGTGAACGCAATAAAATAATTCATGTTTCTGTTTCTATTTGAAATCAGAACACACTGTCATGCAAAAACTATGTCTTCAAAAAAACTTTATGATTGAGTATAGATGAAGAGATGAATACGGAGTGATTTAATCGAAAAAACGAATCTTTTCATCAAAATAATTTAGTAAAGTATCAAGCCCAAAACTAACGAGAATTTGGAATATTTCAATTGTTTTGTGTCGCTGCTACGTGTGCTCAAAAATTTTTACATTTGTTTTTTGATGATCATTTGTTTTTTCATGTGTAACGTTTGGCAAAATTTGCGTTTTTCTTAGAAAATTGTATTGAGACAAAATGGGACGATTCTTCAATTTGTATCTGACAAAATGCATTTAAAGGTTATGCATTATAGTATTTTGCTTTTTGCAAAATTTTTCAAAATAGCTCAATCTTGGTCAAATTGTTTTTGCTCGTTAAAATAATTATTTTTCTGACCTATAGTTTTCAATTTTAAAGTAGCCGATGCTTTTTTATTTAAAAAAAACGGGAGTGGTTGCTATGTTAAAAAAATCGGGTTTAATTTTGTATTGAATTATTACTAGCTTAACCTTTTAAAACAAACCCAGTTTTGAACTGTTTTTTTTTCTTTGTCCAAAATACTTCAAAATAATGCAATTTTAATTCTTTTTTGTTTTGTTCCTCTAAAATTTGTCAAAATTTGCAATTTTGGACAAAACTTTTATCCAAAGTTATAAAAACTGGCAATATTTACCCTAATTTGACTTTTTTTATGTATTTTTTTAGTCTTCTATGACACTTACATCTCAGTTTTTGAAACTTTTGAATGCTTATTTTTCAAATCGATACAGAAAATTTTTTGGTCTTCTTCAAATAAAACCCAGCAAAAGTCGAAGAGTAATCTTAATAACTCAATTAAAAATACAAAGAAAAAAATTCAAACAAATTGTTTTTTTTTTGCAATTTTCACTTTTGTTGGTTTATGGGGCGAACTAAATTAGCTGAAAAGGTGCAAGAATCGGGTAATAATAGCTGAAACAACTTTAAGCCTGCAGTATACTTAGGTAAGGAGCTCATTCTCAGATTTCTTTGTCCATATAAATTAGTCTAAGCACCCGAATAATTCAGACCCGTATATTCGTTACAGCACCGAGAATTTTTCTTGTAGAAATCAAATTTCGACTGAAAAGATTTTAATATCACTCCACACTCGAGACCTTTTATATGTTCTTTGTGTTGCTTGATTTTTTCAAGTAAAAAAGCCAGCCTAGGTCATAGTTTCTGCGCTCGTGAAAGTAATCAAATAAAAAAACACTGCCAAAATAGGTGAAAACTAGGAATTTTTTCTCTGATTTTTTATCAGTGGAAATTTTAATTGCAAAAGTTATTTTTTACCTTCAACGTTTCTGCTATTCTTATATGTGGCAAGAGTTTTGTTCGAACCCGGGTAATAATGCAATTCGAAATTTGATTAGAATTGGAAGAATGAGTTTGAAAGCTTCATTTATGTACCAATTCAAAACCTTATTAGATTCTTATTAGAATTTTACAAATTTTTTCAATGTCACTGAAGATTTTAACTTCGTTAATTTATCTGCAAAAACTCTGACCTTGCTCAAATTTTTCGAAAATGAGGCTCATTGTGCTGCAGTGAAATCTTTCATCATGAAAGAAAAAGTCTCGAATCTTACAAAATTTTTACTTCATGTAAGGAAAACTCAAAATCTTACTAGAATCTTAGAAGTTTTGAAATTCTTGTTTGGATTTTGAAATTGTTTTTACAATATTGCAAAAATTGCATTTGAAAAATTTAACAAAATTTTCCTTCATTCTGATGTGGTGCAACCCTCTTACGCTTATTTAAGATGAATCAATGAACCTAATAACCTAACCATGAACAATTTTTTTTATTTGATTTTAATTGAAAAAAAAACACCTGGAATAATAATTTCTTCAAGTTTTTTGATCTGTCGTGTTGTATACAACTTTACAAGTTTCAAGGTACAAATTGTACGTGTACAAATTGTGAATCAACTTTACTTCATTCATATCAATCAACATTCCAATCAAATTCTCATAATATCGATACATAATTTTACTAGCAATAAAAATCTCATCTCTTGCTCCTAATTTTGTCAATTATAACGATAAATTACAATAAACAACATAAGCCACTGCTTGCTGTTGTAATAAACTGCTTCTGACAAAACCTCATCAATGCTCTCTTTTCGATGTTCATTTCGTACAACTTTCTGCGTGAAATTGGTATTTCTATCTGCACTCAAATTAAACATGTCAATGTATGATGCGACACGGGCTGCTACTGTCGGGGATTTCGGCCGACCGCACCCCTTATCTTTGATGCCATAGCTGACGACACCATAAACGCATGTCGGTAGTTTTGTAGTTGGGTTCACGAGGAACAACGGCCCCCCACTATCACCTTAAAAGCAAACACACTTATTGATTTCTTACGAAACTACTCATAAGCTGCTCTTTTACTAAACTGCGCCAAAATGATGACCTCAAAACTTTCAAATCGTAAGATTGAGCAAAAACAAATGAACTAACAAATTTAGTGAATTACCATTGCAAGTGTCTTTTTTACCGTCTGTGTCATCGTGACAAATGAGACTTCCTTTGAGTGGATGGAAATTAGGAAAATGAGACCTGCAGTTGATCGCCGGCTGCTCGTCTAACTTCACCAGCTGCAGAAAAATTAAATATAAAGAAGGATGTTGATTGTTGAACAGTTTTTGGCATGATCATCTTCTGATACTACTGATATCTTTTTTAATTTTAGTAAATCACATTCTCGTGGACGCAATCATGTTAGATTATTTGTCTAAAAATCAATTGAAATTATAACAGCCATAAGATAATTGGCTTTTACCTGTTAACCGTTCGGAGTTACCTTTATCGTTTCACTCTTTTTGTTCCAACTTTCGATACGAAAGTAACGGAATATTTGTGCTCGGGGTGGGTTTTTTTTCTTCAGACAAATTTCGACTTTTTAACTAGCCATTTTTGACGGAACTTTTAAAATCTCATTCGAAAGGTATTGTTGTCCTAAGCTTAAATTTGAAAAAATATTTCACCTGTGGTTATTTTTCGTAAAGATATGGGGGTTTAAATATTGCCATTTTGGCCAATTTGGGACAATTAACGCGCGATATACTTCGCGCTATTAACGCGTAAGCGGAGATTTAATCCGTCTTAGAAATCGTTCCAAATTGGTTCAAAGAAACTTATTTGCCATAATTGATTTGTTACAATGAGCGAAATTTATTCTTTTGTACTTTATATGGCGTGTGGGGTGATGATTTCATAAAAAACTTCCAACTTTAGAAATTTTTTTTTTCATTTTATTTTATTACATTTATTTGTTTATTGTTACTACTGCTCCATAAACCTTAACAGGCAGTCGGAACACTCAAGACTTTGCCCTGAAACGAGCAGTCTTGTTATTTTTGTACTGAAAATGACTGTAACGTATTTGATACTAACTAACCATATTACAAAACTAACATTTATATTAATCATTGTAAGTTCTATCTGTTTACAGTCAGACAACTTTAAGAAGATACAAAATCAAAGCGGTTGATCTGAATCTAATTGTTTTTCTAATCTCCGACAAAAATGCGGAATAAAAGAACAGTTAGATTTCTTCTTATCTAGAAACCATTTGTTTCTCATCTTAAAAAATGTTTGAAAAAAAAATGTTTCATTTCAATGTGGAATGATTTATTTTGACGCGCTAATAAAAAATTGGCAATAAGTATCTCAAAAAAACCAAATTGTCAACCTTTTTTGTTTCACTCTTTTTGTTCCGACTTTTGATACAAAAGTAAAGGAATATTTGTGCTCGGGGTGGGTTTTTTTACTTCACACATATTTTAACTTTTTAACTAGCCATTTTTGACGGCATTTTTTAAAAATCATTCGAAAAGTATTGTTGTCTTGCGCTTAATTTCTAAAAGATATTTCACCTGTGCTTATTTTTCATAAAGTTTTGGGGGTTTAAAGATTGCCATTTTGGCCAATTTGGGACAACTAACGCGCGATATATTTTGCGCTTTTAACGCGTAAGCGGAGATTTAATCCGTCTTAGAAATCGTTGCAAAATGGTTGAAGGAAACTGATTTGCCATAATTGATTTGTTACAATGAGCGAAAACTAATCTTTTGTACTTCATATGGCGTGTGGGGTGATGATTTCATAAAAAACCTTAAATTTTTGAATTTTTTTTTTTTCATTTTATTTTATTACATTTATTTTTTTATGTTACTACTGGTCCATAAAGCTTACAAGGCAGTCGGAACAATCAAGACTTCGCCCCGAAACGAGCAGGCGGTTTTGTTATTTTTTGTACTGAAAATGACTGTAACGTAATTGCTACTAACCAACCATATCGCAAAACTAACATTTACATTAATCATTGTAAGTTATATCTGTTTATAGTCAGACAACTTTGAGAGAATACAAAATAAAAGCGGTTGATCTCATTTTAATTGTTTTTCTTATCTCCGACAAAAATGCGGAATAAAAGAACTGTTAGATTTCTTCTTATCTAGAAACCATGTGTTTCTCATCTTGAAAAATGTTTGGAAAAGAAGATGTTTCATTTCAATGTGGACTGATTTATTTTGCCGCTAATAAAAAACTGGCAATAAGTATCTCAAAAAACTTTCAAAATTCCAACTTTTTCTGTTTCCTTGTTTTTTTCCGACTTTCGATACGAAAGTAACATAATATTTGTGCTCGGGGTGGGTTTTTTTTTCACACAAATTTCGACTTTTTAACCAGCCATTTTTGACGGAATTTTTTTTTATATAACTCAAAAGGTATTGTTGTCTTGACCTTAATTTTTAAAACATATTTCACCTGTTATCATTTATCGTAAATTTATGGGGGTTTAAAGATTGCCACTTTGGCCAATTTGGGACAACTAACCTGCGATATGTTTCGCGCTATTAACGCGTATGCGGAGATTTAATCCGTCTTAGAAATCGTTCCAAATTGGTTGAAAGAAACTTCTTTGCCATAATTGATTTGTTACAATGAGCGAAATCTAATGTTTTGTTTTTTATATGGCGTTTGGGGGGATGATTGCAGAAAAAACTTCAAATTTTAGAAAAAAAATTTTCTTTTTATCTTATTATATTTATTTTTTTAATGTTACTGCTGCTCCATAAACCTTTAAAGGCTGTCGGATTATTCAAGAATTCGCCCTGAAACAAGCAGTCTTGTTATTTTTTGTACTGAAAATGACTGTAACGTAATTGCTACTAACCAACCATATCGCAAAACTAACATTTACATTACTACATTAATCATTGTAAGTTCTATCTGTTTACAGTCAGACAACTTTAAGAAAAAACAAAATAAAAGCGGATGATCTCAATCTAATCGTTTTTCTAATCTCCGACAAAGATGCGGAATAAAAAAACAGTTAGATTTCTTCTTATCTAGAAACCATGTGTTTCTCATCTTGAAAAATGTTTGGAAAGAAGATGTTTCATTTCAATGTGGAATGATTTATTTTGCGGCGCTAATAGAAAACTAGCAATAAGTATCTCAAAAAATCCAAATTGCCAAAATTCAAAGACTAAAATCTTTAAAGATAACACTTGCTGGTGAAATGTTTTTTTTTGGATGAGCTCAAGTTTTCTACGAGTGCTTTTCCATCGGTTGAAACAGCGGAATCGAGGCGTTTTGCAAGTTGTTTTGTTTTGCAAGTTTTTGGGAAAAAACATTTTTTCTGCTGACTATGGTGATGGTTATATTTGAACAGGTTTTTGAACTTTCTTTGGTATTCAGTGAAAATATTTCATTACGAGGCCATTCTGTGAATTTGCGGATTGTTAGCGGATTCCGCAGCAAGGACCCTCCTTTTGGTCTTCTTTTGGTTTTTCCTTATCTTTGATCGTTCCGACAATTTTTTAACATGTTTAAAGACTTTGGAGTTTTTCAGGCGTTTCAATTAAACTAAAGTTTTGAAAACGCCTTTTCCTTAAAAGATGCGTTTTCAAATCGTAACAAGTAGTTTGGTTTTTTTTGTTTTCTTTTTGCTCCGACTTGTTTTGAATGTTTGGAGTGGTTTTTTTATTCAGTCAATTTTCGACTTGATAGCGAAGCGTTTTTGACTCATATTTGTCTACCATTTAGAAAATTTTGTTGTGAGCTCAAGTATATCAAGATATTATTTCTACCTTTGGTTACTTTTTTTGTAAGGTAACGAGGGTTTGAAAGTTGCTTAATTGGCCAAATTGGGATAACAAACTCGTGATAGTTTTGCGTTATTATAACACGCGTAAGCAGCAAACAATCACGTTTCAAACTTAATTGAAGCTAGAAATTTATTCTTTTTGAAATAAAAGAGACGCTAAACCCGCCCTTTGGATTTTACATAGCGTCTAGGTTGATAAAATGAAAAAGATGAAAAACAATCTTTTTTCACACTTTTTGTCAGTTTTTGACCGAAAAAACTTAGTAGGCCCTAAAGTGTAGTCGGAACATTCAGGGCTATGCCTTGATATACGACCAATCGTGTTAGGATCGTTTGAGACTTAGAAAACATGAGTAAGTATAAGATCAGTATTGGTCTAAGAAGTTGCACGGAACTATCTGACAAAAACTACATAACGTGACAAACAGACAGTGTACTCAATCTGTAATTACTCTATGAGTTAGCCACCAATCAGATTCAACACATACAGCTCTTTATTTCACCATACGTCAAATATTGGGTTCGAGTATTAAGAGAGGATGTTTTTGTAATCCAAAATTTGTTTGAAGATAGTTGGTTGATATAAACACCAAGTTTTTTGTATTATACTCCAAAAAATGCTACATTTTTAATCAAATTTCAGTTTTTAATTAGAATCTTGATTTTCTTAATCTGGTTCGAGCATTATAATATGGATTTTTAATATTTATAAATATCAATTTTAGGTCGTATAATAAAAGGAAAGGCCCTAAATACGTTTTATTTTTTTTCCGATAGAAAGTATCAAACATAGTCAACTGACAGTTGGAAAAGAGTAATGAACGCAAGGAAACTAAAAAAAAATGCTTGCTTTTTCTTCAAAAATTTTCAATTTCGCAATTTCCAAGAAAAAATAGACGGCCTGATACAAAAAAAACAGCAAGACCTATATAAAAGTAATCACTATATTCTTTCCTCTTGAACATGGGGACGTTGAGGAGAAGATTGAAAAAGTAAAATAATTGAAGAAAGTGAACCATAAGTTTATCAGGAACACTTTTCAGGCTAAAATTTGTGAATCCCATGCCCACAGCCCACACTTCTAATTTGTCCACATTCCTCAAACCAGTTTGACCTCTACAAGGTCGCAGACTTTGGCGGTATTTGTCAAATGTCATTCTCTCGCTCAATACGAGAATTACCATGTCTTTTCCATTGCCTGGGTTGTCATAACCAGTGAGATGATAATAGTGGTCGACCTGATGTCGTTGAGTTTGCTCTGGCTCGTCGCTTATGTCATAAGTGTGGCTTCCTCGAAAATTGAAGAAAAAAATTTAACAGAAAATTGGTTATCATAAAGGCTTTTTCATTGAACAACATAATATTTTTTTTCAACTACAGGTAAAAATTTTATAAGGCAATTTTAAAGTTATTTGAATTACATGTAATTATAAATAAGCTTCGGAAACTTTTTCATACTCAAGCTCAATTAATCTGCATGTTTTCAAAAACGCTGGTTTTCTGCAATACAAATCAAACGTTTTCATTTGAAATTATTCACCTGAAATTATCTGCAGAGTGCTAGGCTCCCTCCATACTAAAACAAAAATGGCCTCAGATCATTTAGTCTCAAATCAGGAAAGCCTGTCTTCAGACAGATGTTATTTTATTGTTCAAAAACTTTAACGAACGATTTATGGTTTTTCCACCATCGAAATCGTAATTTTTTTCAAATCGTAATTTTTCTGAAGCGAGACCAAAGTTTGGCGTTGTCAATTGATTGCAACACAAATTGGGACATTGAATACTTTTGTGACCAACTAAGCAATCTCTTCTGAAGCAAAACATAGGCAGCAGAGAGTTGGAAAAGAGTAAAACAAGGAAACTGAAAAAAAAAATTGATTGAAAACTTGGGAGCATTTTTTCAAATATCGAGTTTCAAAAAAGTTTAGTATGGTTTGAAGCTCTTTGAACTTCAAATACTGTTTATGATTAGAATTTTTTTGTAAACTTATGTCATTTAGAGAAAATTGAATCAATAATCATTTTTTTTACTCCGCTTAGACTTCAGAGTCAAAGTCCATTTTTTAAACTAGAAGTTAGGCTTTTTTGATCTTTCTACTTTTGAAGTTTGCCTTCAATTACACTTGTGGAAAAAACAAATGCAAGTATTCAAGCACGATTTTGAAAAACGTTCTTTGAGAATTTAAGCAAAAAATTTACATAGACCAGGTCAAATGATCAGAGCTGCCCTCTACCAAATTACCAAAATTTGGTTCCAAAAATTTACCCATACGCAGTTCATGAAAAGATCAGCACGTGAAATTTGTTTTATGAATAAAACTACTTAATCTGCAGCATGTGTTTAGTCGGCGTGAAAAAAGTCTTTACATGCGCGCTCGCAAATGAGCTGAATTTGTAGTTTGAACACATGCTTTTAAGAAAGAAAGGTTTTAGCATGTGAAAAACAAGTGAAAAACAAGAATGAACGCAATTTTTTTTTTCGATTCATGCATTTTTGCAACTGTTTTGTACGCACACGCTCTTGCGGCCCTCTGCTTGAAAAAACTGTTGCAAAACTACTACTTAAATGTTTTTCCCTAAAATTTAAACAAACGAAAAAGTCATCAAGACTTATATAAGCGTCAATCATATTGATCTATTATACTAAGTAGCTGATTATAAATTTCAGAATTTTTACGGAGTGCGTCCACAAAGTAGACAAACATTATTTAATTTTAGTTAAATTGTAAAGAATTACAAATATTCACCGTTTGAAATCAAAATAAGAAAAACACAGAAATAACAACGCTTACGTATCAGGGCTGTAACTTGAATATTCGGACTGTCCCGTTAATATCCAATTAACAATTCATCTCTTTAAAAAACTTTTAAAACTCTTTAGAAAAAATTGAAAACGAAACAGACTATTTTTTCCCTAAAAACCATCCCCCGTAAAAAAAAAACAATTGAAGAAATTAGCGTCAAGCAACGCATTAATGGTTTCAAAAGCTTGACTCAAATCAATTTGGATGATTTTGGTGCCAGATTAAATTGCCGCTTACGCTTCAATAGAGTACCCGTACCGAACGGAAGCTGTTTTTCTAGATAGAAATTCTATGTAGATTATCTAGCCTAGTTTTCTCGTATTTTCCGTGCAGAAGTGATCAGTTTTTTTCTAATTTAGAAACAAACAGTTTCTAGAAAGAAATAACCAGAAATCAGTTAACTGCTCAACCTTAACAAGATAAACATGCTTCGAGTATACACAATAGCAGTAGCGAATACAATGCAAAATTACAATTGTTATAACATTGTTATTCTCCTAAAACTTGTGAACTCTATCAAGGGCTGTAGCATAGTGGATAGAGCAAGTGTATAGCAATCAGAAGGGCGCGGGTATGAGTTCACCAGGAGACTATTTTCTAGCTAGAAATAGCCTAGGTTTAGCTAATTTCTGATCAGAATTAGGATAAGAAATAAAGTATTTAAAGAAAATGCATGCTTTATTAAACATTTAAAAAAGAATTTCTGACCAGAAATTAGATTAGATACAAATTATTTCAGGTCAGAAATAAAGAATTTTCTCGGTACGGGTAAATATTGCTCGTTATTTGGCCCATATTGAAATAAATTTTCAAATAGTCCCAAATTTATTCCTCCCAAACTAGAGAACGAATGGTCGCAGGTCGTCAAATTGTGTAACAGATCCTTTGTCATGGCGATAAGGGTGTATGAGAAGGAGCTGTATCTAATTGGACCTCTAGCTTCAGGACTTCCTCTGCCTAACCAACTTCGGCTGCAATATTGGTAACATGCAAAAACTTTATATTTAAAAAACGGCCTTGAGTTGCAAAAAGGAGATTCACATAACAAAACAACTCAGTCTGGATTTTGCCAAAAAAACAAAAGTTAAAAATATGTTCAACATATACTAATAAAAAACTTGTGTTTTTTGCTATTTGCAGAGTGTCTTTTGAAAGCTATCCATCTGTTTTTCGACAGGATGGACAGCTTTCAAAAGACATTCTGCAAATAGCAAAAAACACAAGTTTTTTATTAGTATCTGTTGAACATATATTTAATTTTTGTGCTTTAAATATGAATATCTCTTAGATACTATAAAACATCCACGAAAAAAATGGAAACTTGCCCGAAGAAAATGCTTGCCACTTGGGAAACACAAAATGTTTTTTTTCTGAATAGGGACTTCGGGCTTCTTTCATTATATTTTTGATCATTCCATTTACTTAAAAACTTAGAATAACCAGCTAGAACTAAAATTTTACTGTCAAAATTATACTTAGGCCTAATTAATGATAAAGAAAATCGAGTTAATTTTTTCGAAGCAAATTTCAAAAATATATATTCATGAATTTTCCACTGAAAAACTTTTAAATACCTTTGCAAGTTTTTATTATCATAGTTGAAGCTTGCATACCAATGCAATTGCAGCCGATGCATAACCGATGAATAACTCAATTAAGGAGGGAAAATATTCAGAAGTTTTTCAGAAGTTAATCATCAAGGCGAAATAATATAATATATTTTAAAAATGAATCTGAAAAGGAATCATTACGAGGCCAAACTGTGCACTGGTTAGGAGCATAATTTTGTGTCTGTATGTTCCTGGATTCCAGAGACAATTCTTTAAGCATGTTAAAGTTTTGTCGGAACGATCAAAGAGAAGGAAAAAACAAAAGAAGACAAAGGGAGCGTCCTTGTTGCGGAATCCGCTTACAATGCACAAAATGCACAATTTGGCCTCGTAATGATTTTTGATCAATCTTCTGATAATTACAGTGTAAAGTAACTTACTAAATCATAGTTATTTTACACTAAAAGTTTTCCAGGCTATATATATTCTGCGCAATTGAGCTAAGAGCATGTGAGCTCGAATCAAACCGCGCTCAGTTCATCAGTGCATTTTGACTTGAGGCAAGTTAAATAATCGTGTTGATGAACGAACAGGCGTCACTTGTAAAATATAACGAAACGAAAATTGAAAAATTCAAAGAACGCAAGAAAACAGAAAAAAAACACTGTTTTTCACAAAAAAACCTGCATGTTCTAACTTCAAAGTTGAAAAAATGTGACCATAAATCTGTTCAAAAACGATTTTTGGTTGACACTTTTTCGACAAAATTCACTTATTGGAGAAAATTGGATCAAAAAGTAAAGTTTTTATTCCACTGGGAAATCTGAAAATTGTTTTCCACTTTCGAAACTAGAAACCTATCATGATTTTTTCGTGACGTTTACACTTTTGCAAAAAAAAGAATTAAACCTAAAAATAAATCAAAATCAAACCACGAAAAATCAAAATTTGAGCGTGAACAACTTTTCAGTCTTTTTTCTGAAAAAAAAAACAAAAAATCACAAGACCTATCTAAGCGTGCTCAATTCTCTCATTACCTTTGAAAAAAACTGGCAAAACGTACCTTTTACAATTAACTACACTCAACTACTCTTAATATTTCTTTTTTCCTCAAAATTGAGATCCATAAAGTAGAAAAAAAAACAAATTTTGATAAATTCGGAGAAGGCAAGTCTGATTTTTTGCTTTTGTTATATGTAAAAATGTAATTTACATGGAAGTAATCTTGCCCAAAATCATCCATCATAACAGACATTTTAAAGTACAACCCTGAAACTAATTTGCTCCTAATTTTGTCTTCTTGTTTAAAAGTTTTCTAAAATGATCCTAAAAATGGCGTTTTCTTCTACTAATATAGGGATTATGCACTAAACGGTGGCCAGTCAATAAGCAGAATGGTCTAAGAGCAAAATGGGTCCAAGAACAGAAAAACAGAAAAAGAACAACTTTATAAGCTAATCGGTAAATAATTAGCAGAAATGTCAATAATACCACAGCAACGAACATTTTATGCATAATTTGAGTAATTTAATCAAGAATTTTTTTTCAAAAAAATAATCAAAAAACTTAATGAAATTAGTCAACTCATGCATAATTTATTCGTTTTCTTGGTATTTTTTGACAATTATAATAATTGTTTTATCAATTAGCCCGTATAAACCAATATAAATTAATATTTTTCTGTTTTTCTGCTCTCAGACCCATTCTGCACTTGGGCTATTCTGCTTATTGCTCCGCCTCCGCACTAAACTTTGGTCCTTGGAAATTGAAAGTTATTTCCAGCTAGAAATTGTCCGTGTTCCACTTATAGCAGAATTTCTTCCAAATTTACCAGAAGTTGTGGTAGTATGTCAAGGATTTGTTTTTATAAGGGTAAATCTGTTTATTGTTACAGCGCCCAAGTTTTGCCCAGAGGTTTTGTACGCAGCACACGGCGAGAAAAACAAATTCCATGCTTGTTACTGGACAAATCCATATGTAACTCAGTCGGTTTCGCCGATTTACTTGAAAGCACAAAAGTTCAATAAAGAAACTGTCAAATGTGTGAAAAAATTGAAAATGCGCCCAAGTATAACCCCTACATGTCTTGCCTTTTCTGTTGTTAGTATCATCTGTAAAATGGACACAGTGGGCTGCTGTGAGAATGCGGCTGTGACTGATGATAGTTCCTCCACAGCTGGAGTCTTCCTCTCTAAAACAAAATCAGGTTACTTTCTGCCCAATGATACGAAATCTGATTCAATCTGAGCTCAGCGCGACCAAGTTTCAGTATAACTTCACCGTGCTCGAAATGTGCTTCGAATTTGTGCTGAAACCTGAAACCAAAACCCTGTTTCGACTATTCTTTTTCGGTAGAGCTCTGACAATTTAAGAACACTTCGAGACTAGTTTTTAGACAAGGTAACGACTAATTTATAGACCATTTCGACTACATATTCTTCGATCTCTTATTTTTAGAAGAGTTCGTGACTAATTCTTAGATCATGTTGCGACTAATTTCTTGACCAGTACGATCAAAATACGGTTTTTCTAGACTTAAGTCGCAAATATAAAACTTGGCGCAGATTATGGATTTTCGATCGCGGAATTAACATTGGCGCGACCTGCAAAGCCAAAAAATCAGATTTGAATTTTTTTCTGAAATTTACAAATATCTTTCAATGTCAATTTTGGACAACGTTCCTTCAAAAATCAGTAAAAGTTTTTATTAGACTAAAAGCAAATGATCAGAGCTACCCTCTATGAAATGAACCTACTTTGGTTTCAAAAATTGCCAGTTTTTTCAGGGTTTAAGCAATTGAATCAAAAATCACTTTTTTTATTTTGCTAAAAAAAAAGAACTTTTAAACTAGAATTCAGGCTTTTTTTGACCATTTTACTTTGTATTTTGATAGTGGAGTTTGCCTTCAATTGCACCAGTGGACAAAAACAAACGTAAATTCAGTTTTTTTTCTAAAAAATGCCTGTTTTCAAGCATGATTTTGGAAAACATACTTTGAGAATTTAAACAAAAAATTTACATAGACCAGGAGCAAAAACTCAGAGATGCCCTCTACGAAATTACCAAAACTTGGTTTCAAAAACTTACCAATTTTTTTCGCAATGAAAACGCCAGTTTGCGCAATCTGCCCTAATTTTAAAAAAAAAACGCGTGAAATTGTGAGAAACAGCTGAGTTTAGTAATGTCATCTCACTGAACAAATCAATTTTTTTGCAAAGAAGGTTTCACGTTGCATGAACAACTTTTAATTTCCACTTTTTCCAGAAAGAGTGCACTTTGATGCAAAACTTGGTGCAGATGGTGAAAACAGACCCGGAAAACACTCGTAAACTTTTGAAACCAAGTTTTGTTAATTTCATAGAGGGTAACTTTGATCATTTGCTTTTTGTCTATGTAGAAGCTATTCAATTCCTTGTGAACGTTGACCAAAATCACTCTTGTGAAAACAAGCGTTTTAGAGATAAACAAGACTGCTCGTATCAGGGCGAAGTCTTGAATGTTCCGACTGCCTTTTAAGGTCTATGGAGCAGTAATAACATCAAAATTTAAATGTAATAAAATAAAATTAAAAAATCTTGAAAAATCAACTATGGCATATAAGCTTCCTTGAACCAATTTGGAACGATTTCTAAGACTGACTAAATCTCGCTATAATCGAGAAACAGAATTGGCCAAAATGGCAATCTTTAAACCCCATAACATTACGAAAAATGATCAACGGTAAAATATCTCAAATTTAAGCCCAAGACAAAAATTGCTTTCGAATGATATAGAAAAATTCGGATATAAATGGCTATATAAAAAGTCGAAATTTGTCTGAAGAAAAAACCCCAACCCGACCACAAATATTCCGTTATTTTTGTCTCGAAAGTCGGAACAAAAACTTGAATTTGTGTCTAATTTTGTCCACAAGCGTAGATATCTTGCCAAGATCTCCCGCATGTTTCACAATCCAAGATCTTGCCAATACTTCCACGATGACTTGGTCTGTCAAAAGAGGTCTTCCACTCGCAGCATGCGCATACAGCATCCATTTGTTTTGACATAGTTGCTTCGCTCCCCATCTAATATCATGATCATCTTAAGTCATATTTCTTCATCGGAAACAAAGTTTTTCAAGTTTAAACGATTTACAGCTAAAATGAACTTAGACTCACATGATCAATTGTACATAAAACGGGAACTGAGCAGCACTCTGTGTTTCAACGCCCCCTATACAAAAACAAAAGTCCCAAAATAAAAATCGATTACTCTCCAAAAACTGACATAATCTCGTCGTTCTTGCACCTAATGTATTTTCAATAGCTCAAATACTTTTTAAAGCAATCAAAGAACAAAAATTGACACTGAGAAACAAAATGACAGTAATTTAGAGTAATTTCCTAGAATGGAAGCGTGGAAGTATTGTTTCTACCTGTGATTCGATCTCCTGACATAATTTTAAAGCTCAAACCATATTTCAGGTAAGATACGCAGTAAATGAAAAAAAATTCGCAGAAGTTGCTTTTCATATTTTTTTATTGACTGTTTTTTCGCAGAAGTTTTGATCACACTGTTACATCGAAAAACAAGTGACTTTTTTTGAACCATGTGAAATATTTTTTTTTCAAACAAGACTTGAAAGATTACATATCGACCAACATTTTTGAGCATGAAACATGAAATATTTTTGTATAGAATTCCAATTTAGTATTTAGAGGCGATAAACTCTTGTGGACAATTTTTAAGCAAAATCAGCGCAACGTTTTTTGTTTTTTGGAGGCCGCGAACATAATCACCGCTCTAAAAAGTTATCAATTCCTGTCTTCAACTTTTTTGCGTGTTACTCCGAGGCTGAAACTGTCATTTTTCAACATATGCAGCAACCTTTTCCAACGGCGTGTTTTGCGAGAAGCAGCCGAGCCATTGAAAATGTCATGGCGGACCAGTCAATTTTCCTAAATAGTCAATTATAGGACTGCCAAAATAAAAACTGCAACATTGAGACCTAGAGTCAACAATTAGAAGCAAATATTGATTTTTTAAATCAGGCTGGCTTTGATCACTTGCAATTGGTCTATCTATTGCTTTTGCTTACAATCCAAAACTATCAAAAAAAGTCCTTAAATTTGGACAATTTCGAAAATGGGAAAAATTGTGAATTCGGAATTTTGGATCAACCGTACAATTCCATATGGATTTTTCATAAGCTAACTTTGAGTACAGCCTAGATTCAATAAAAATTAACAAATCACTAAAGAAAACTGAACACTGAATTAAAACAATAATTTGTGTAATTAACAGCATAAAAATCAGGCCAAAGACTTCTGCTTGGGTATGGAGCAAATTCTGCTGCTTCATGAAAAAAAGTCATTATCTTTTGTTCTATAAAAGTTCTTATTAATCATGCGTTTGTTACAAAAAAACTTATTTTTATTATTGCTTTTCGAAAAAAAATCAACATGAAAGCGAGCAAAGCACTTTCAGACAGCAAAATATTAAATAAGTAGAGTCGCAGAAAAATTCAGTTTTTGTGTTTCCGCAAAAAAAGAGCAGTTTTTTTAAAGAATTTAGTCGGGTAGAGCATAGATACGTAATTGGTGTTTCCGAGAAATAGCATTGCAGCTTTGAGAAAAATCGACAAATTCTGCAGTAGGATTGAAATTATGCTCTTTTTTGAAATTAAGCTCAATCTACTGCTCCATAAAATATTCTGCTCTATAAGCCAAATTCTGCCGTTTCTGATAAAATCTGCTGCTAGCATATTTCTTTGGGGACTGATACAAATGCAATCCCACATAAAAATGTTTTAAAAAAAGCACTTCTCTTGTGCGCTTGTAAGAAATTCATATTTTTATACAGAATTATTTTCCAGATTGAATACATACTTGGGGAGACACTTTAAGGGTAAGCCACTTAAAGTGTTTGTGGGGGGGGGGGGGGGGATTGTACGGCTGATCCGGAAATTTTTAACAGTGAAAAATTGTAGTTCAGTTTAATTTTGCTTAATATTCAAAAAAAAATTCAAAAATGGCTCTGAATTTCAGTCATTTTCAAGATTGAAAACTGAAGTTGTGTTTGATTGCCATTTGTTCTAAATTGCGTATAAAACTATATTGGGGGAAAATGGTTGAAAAATATGCTTTTTTTTTT